>NW_004949096.1:35737961-35750187 GCF_000317375.1 Microtus ochrogaster
CAGACCTCTTTACAGATGGTTGTGAGCCACCATGTGGTTGCCGGGAATTGAACTCAGGACCTTTGGAAGAGCAGGCAATGCTCTTAATCACTGAGAAGCTGAGGCAGTAATGGCGGTTGCAGTCCACCCATCACTTCCGACAAGGAGTTAGCTTTTTTAGTGTCTCTGGGACCTGCGAGGACGCCTGTCCCTAGTCTCTGCACTCAGACAGCAGCAGAGGGCGCTCGCAACACAGAGAAGCACTCCTTGCACCTCGCCAGTCCGACCCAGTGGCGTCTGAGTGGGGAAGCACTGGAAAAGGGGGTTCGGAACTCTCTCCTCGCTCCGGTCCGGCTCCCAAGGTTCTCAGTTGCTGGGATGTGGCTCAGTTGCTAAATGGAGATGTGGCTTATTATGCCTGAGTACACCAACACTCCCTTGCACGCTTCTCTGAGCTGTTGAGCTGCTGCAGGCGACATGAGCGCTCTCGCCTACCACCACCGATCTGGGTGCTCTGTACCAGACACGCAGACAGAAGGCAAATGGACTCTTGGGACTGACCAAGGTCTCAGCTCCCAGCATGCACCGATCCTCTTCTATAAGTATCCTTCCCAGAACCTCCAAGACCCCAAACACCTGGCTTCCGGACTTGGCCTGCGGCGGCGGGGAGGAGACAGGAGTTGGGGACCGGGTGAGTAAAGGGTGAGTGTCGCAGGGCCACTTCTCCACAAAGCGCACCTTCCAACCACCCTCGGTCGGATCTCCCGCCCCGCCTTCTTCCCTCCTCCAGCTCCCGCCCCCAGTCTCCTCCCTCCTCCCCGCCGCGCTGGCTCTCCTCCCCACGCCCCTGCGCGGCGGGCTGACTGCAGGCGCGGCACCGGGAGACAGAGCGCCTTTTCAGAGCACCGGCTGCGCTTCCATAGTCGGCTCTGTGCGTCCTGCAGTTGTACCGCGCGAAGGCGCGACTTTCCTCCGGTCCCGGGACAGTAGTGGGACAACTTGGAAAACTTCTCTGGGGCGGATTGCAGGGACGCCGGGCATCGGTGGAAGAAGATGTAGGAGATCGATGGCTGGTCCTGGATGTCCCCGGACCTCCTAGGCCCCTCTCAGTCAGGTTATGGGGCTCCAGAGCCATCCGCACTGCCGGGGGGACAACCCCCTCCTGTAGCGGAGCCAGAGTGGCGCTGTCTCCTGCGGACCGTGGGTTTGGCCAGCAGCGATCCCTCTGGACGTGTCCGGCCTCGCCATGGACCACCAAGAGCCCTACTCGGTGCAAGCCACCGCCGCCATCGCGTCAGCCATCACCTTCCTCATCCTGTTTACCATTTTCGGCAACGCACTGGTCATTCTGGCTGTGTTGACCAGCCGCTCACTCCGTGCACCACAAAACCTGTTTCTGGTGTCACTGGCAGCCGCGGACATCCTAGTGGCCACCCTTATCATCCCTTTCTCTCTGGCCAACGAGCTGCTAGGCTACTGGTACTTCTGGCGCACATGGTGCGAGGTCTACCTGGCGCTGGATGTGCTCTTCTGTACCTCCTCCATCGTGCACCTGTGTGCCATCAGTTTGGACCGATACTGGGCAGTGAGCCGAGCACTGGAGTATAACTCCAAGCGCACCCCGCGCCGCATCAAATGCATCATCCTCACGGTGTGGCTCATTGCAGCCGTCATTTCTCTGCCGCCCCTCATCTACAAGGGCGATCAGCGCCCGGAGCCTCACGGACTCCCCCAGTGTGAGCTCAACCAAGAGGCCTGGTACATCTTGGCTTCCAGCATCGGATCGTTCTTTGCTCCCTGCCTCATCATGATCCTCGTCTACCTGCGAATCTATGTAATTGCCAAACGCAGCCACTGCCGAGGTCTCAGGGCCAAGAGGGGCTCTGGGGAGGGGGAGTCCAAACAGCCCCATCCTGTCGCTGGGGGAGCTCCAACCTCAGCTAAGGTGCCAACCCTGGCCTCTCCTCTGTCTTCTGTGGGTGAGGCCAATGGACACCCCAAACCTCCAAGGGAGGAGGAGGGGGAGACCCCTGAAGATCCTGAGTCCAGGTCTTTGCCACCCAGCTGGTCTGCCCTTCCCAGATCAGGCCAGGGCCAGAAGGAGGGCATTGGTGGGGCAACGGCAGAGGAGGCAGCTGAAGAGGAGGATGAAGAGGAGGTGGAAGAGTGCGAACCCCAAACACTGCCAGCATCTCCTGCCTCGGTATGCAGCCCACCCTTGCAGCAGCCTCAGGCTTCCCGGGTGTTGGCCACACTCCGTGGCCAGGTGCTTCTGGGCAGGACTGTGGGTGCTGCCAGTGGGCAGTGGTGGCGACGCCGGGCACAGCTGAGCCGGGAGAAGAGGTTCACCTTTGTGCTGGCAGTGGTCATTGGCGTTTTTGTTGTCTGCTGGTTTCCCTTCTTCTTCAGCTACAGCCTGGGGGCCATCTGCCCACAGCGCTGCAAGGTACCGCATGGACTCTTCCAGTTCTTCTTCTGGATCGGCTACTGCAACAGCTCCCTGAACCCTGTTATCTACACCATCTTCAACCAGGACTTCCGACGTGCCTTTCGAAGGATCCTTTGCCGGCAGTGGACCCAGACTGCCTGGTGAGCCTGCCAGCTCGCTGCCTCTGCCCGGGTTGGTGCCAGGACCACCTGATGGTTGTCCGCCCCACCTATGTGGCCATTTCCCTGGGGCCCACCTGCAGACCTCATCCTCAGACCCCCACCCCCCTAAAGGGGAAAGGACAAAAGTGCCGTTCCCAGGGGCCCATTTGAAACCTTCCCTTGTTGACTGTACTGTGGGGTAGCTCTTCTCTATTTCCCTGAGCAAGGGTAGCTTGGATCTTCCGGAATGTAGCCAAGGCCAGACTGGATTGGAGTACCTCTCCCCACCCCCGCCCCCAGCTACCTGTAAGCCAACAAACAGGTCAGGCTTCCCTTTCCTGGAGACCCCTGTGCCTTGGCAGGCCACTCACTTGTGGTGTTTTGTTTTATTTTGAGAGGGGGGTCTTGAATGTAGCCCAGGTCATCCTGACTTGCAATGTAGCCTGAGGAGGATCTTGAAATTCCATCCTCCTGCCCTCTCCTTCCTCGTGCTAGGATTACAGGTGTCTGGTTTATGAGATGCTGGGGGAATTAATTCAGGGCTTTGAGCATGCTAGGCAAGCCGTCAACCAATTGAGTTACATCCCCAGCCTTGATTCTTCCCCATGCCTCTCAAAGAGCAGGAAGCCAGTCTTCTACATTTCCCAGGAGGACTTGCTGCTGAGAAAGGGGCCGACATGAAGGTGATCCACTTACACAGAGCACCTGGGATTCCCATTGGCTACTGGGATAGGGGCTATGGGCTAGTATTGTTCTTTTAGATTTGTGGCTCCTTTAAGGCTAAAACCTTGGATTGGCTTTCTCACCCAGCATCCCTCTGAGAGGCAAGTGGGCATGAGGCTGTCTCATTGGGGAGGTCTGGGAGCCTGGCCTGGCCTCAATAGGAGCTCCGATCGCTGGCATTCACCCTTGCAAAGAGCAGGGCGACAATTGCTTGCCGCCTACTTGCAGCAGGGAGATGAAAGGTTTTGCAGAGAGCTTTGAGCTCCATGGGGGAAAGAGCTAGAGAGCCAGCGAATGTGATTATCCGGTGATATAAAAATCCCCTTCTATGTGTTTACCGCCAGGAGCCTTCCTGTAGACCTTTGTTCTGCACTCGGGGTGTGTGCATTCCTGCCCCAAACTGGAAGTGGGTTGAGGTGCCCGAGTCACTTTCAGATTCCAGAATTTCTTTGAGAACGCATTCTTGTACCCGAAAAGGTTTGAGTTATTATGCCGGTGACAGCTTCTCCATCTGTTACCTGTAACACCAACAGAGCCTACAGTGGCTTGGCCCCAACCCCATTAGGGGATAAGTCCTTTGTCATCCATCTGGCAAATCGTTTCCCTAAGCTAAAAATATTCACATCAAGGAAACAGTCTGAGGAGAGATCCTCAGGTGGGGTGCTGGGGCCAGAGCAGGCAGCCAAGAGCCCTGCTGACTCTGGAAGAGCCACCTGCTCCAGGGTCCAGACGACTCTGTGTGCCCACCCTGTGTGGAGCCTTTGGAGGCCTAACTAATTCCACCCCAACCCAGAAAGATGCCTTGCTGGCTGTTTAGAACCCTCACAGTGAAATGGGCAAGCACTGGGGTGCCACTACCTCCTGACTGTCTTTTCAGAGTGACTGGGCATCTATCTACAAGGGAAGGGGCTGCTCTGCCTCCGTGGGCAGCCTGGCTTCTGCTTTGGGCAGTAGAACTCTTAGCCTCAGGGAGGGGTGGCTTGAGCCACACAGCCCATTAGCCCAAGATGGATGTCTCTGATTTGGAAGGTACTCAAGGAGTTTTCTCTGGTAGAGACAATGGTGGGTACCAAATAGAATCCCTACTAGAGAGAATGACTGTCCAGTTGTGAGGCCAGGACATTGATATGGGGTGTAGCTGAGGGGCTGACTTGTAACCATCTGCTGGCTGATCTAGTCTGTGTATGCTGTGGGACCCAAGTCCCCCCTGTTTTGACATGCAGGTATTTCTAAGACTCTGAGCTATTTTATCAATAAAGGCTATTTTGTAATAAGCAAGCGGAGTTCTGTGTCTAAGGGCTGCTGGGACCTCCCTTGAGTGTCAGCCTGACGAGCCCAGGCTCCCTCCCAGGGCTGGCTCTCCTCTCTGCCCCACCTGGCTGCCTTCTCCATCCTCATAGCGTTCTTTCTCAGCAGCAGCCAATGAGACAGACTGACCTGCCGGACTGACCTTCAAGGGGGAGAAGAGCAGCTCCCCTGAGGAGGGGGCAGTTGGGCTGGGTTGGGTCTTGAAGCAGGAATGCACCAAGAGACAAGATAGGAAGATGTCTGAAGCAGGGGAAGGCCGCATACAGAGTTGATGGCATCTGGGAGGCAGCTCTGAGCTCCTCTGCTGTGTGGTCATGAGCAGCAAGGTGCTGCTGCAAGCAGAGGCAGAGGCAAGCAGGCCACCGTAGAAGCGGATATACACAGCAGCCGTTTGGCTAGGGCCAGGTGAGCGGAAGGAAATGGCTTTGCTTCAGCTCTGTTCCGAAGGAATGCTCTGCTCTCCAAGCCGGGAGGCCTGTGAAGTGCACAAAGCCCCATGATGTCCTGTGAGTGAGAAAAGGAACTGGCTGTGCTTAGTGCTTCAGAGAGGGCAGAAGAGGCAGCCTGTGGGGCTCCAGGTTGGCTCTACCAGGTTCTGTGAGCAAGGGAAGAGGCGGCAGGCTGGGGGCTGGAGGTCACGGGCAGGAGGAAGGCTCCTGGCAGATCCTAGGTTGGGGAGGACAGAGGGAGGAGCCTTGCTCTAGGGTCCAGGGATTCTCCACTCCCACATTGCCTCAGAATCTACACTTTCACCATCTTCATGACTTTCTTTGGGACAATCACCAGAAACGCCAGTGTGCCCAGAGCCATCAGGGGACATGGGACTTGCTGCTATCTCACCCTGCTCTCAGCTCCTCCCCAGCAGGCAACCAGCACCAATGAATCCAGGACCTCATACAGGTACCTCCTGCAGAGAGCTCAACAGTTCTACTGGAAGCTGATTTAAATTCTATTGTCTCATTTAACCCACATGCTCTTGCTATGTGTGGTCATTTTACAAAAGAGGAAACTGAGACCCAAGATCACCCAGCTAAAACCTGGAACCAGACAGCTATGACATCCAGGCTGAAGAATTTACTCTCTCTTATGACAGTTTTCTTGTGTTAGCTGTGTGGAGATTCTGAGGCTGGGAGCTAGTTGGATTCAGTAGGCGGCAGTGCTAGGATCGATTGTTCATGTCTGCCACTGACACCAAATACCTCAGGCTTTCCACTTCTGACCACTGGCTAACTGCTCTGTTTTAGTCCTGAGGGCCCAGAGAGGAAGACCACTTGCCTCAGGTGGCATCACATAGACACATATGGTGGCAAGAGCTGGATCCAGAATCCAGGTTGCCCAGAATACCAAAATTCCTTTAAAAACAGAAGTATATGGGTGTCTTGCCTGCATGCGTGTCTGTGCACTGCATACATGCCTGATGCCCATGGAACATTGTCACTCTGGAACTGAAGTTACAGATTTATTTCATTTTATTTTTAGTTGCTATGTGGATGCAAGGAATCAAACCTGGGTTCTCTGCAAGAATAAGTGCTCTCAATCACTGGGCCAGCCCAGTGATTGCCACTTCTTAGTGAAGGAATTGCTACACTTGAAGAGTCAAGGAGTCTTAGACCCATGTTCAGGAAAGGTCTGTTGGCAACCTGCTGTCTGAGCCAGGCCCACCTCATTTTGTTACCTTAGTTCTCAGGACTCACCAGGCCCACACAGCTAAGAGGGGGGTTGGGGTGGAGTCAGTTCCAGCCCTGGCTGTTCATCTCTTTCCCCTTTCCTTTATACCCCATTCCTGAGCTCTCTGAGCCCATCTGAGGGCTACTAGGATGGGAACGAGGTGCAGACATGGGAGAGAAACTCTTGTAAATGAGGTGGAGGCGTGGGTGATGTTCCAAGTGCCAGCAAGGGCCTCTGTAGTTTGTCTGGTAGAGGTAAGCAAGGAACAGGGACCTTCAGAAGAACCCTTTCTATATCAGGGTGGCTCCACCCTAGAAGACAATTAAAGGAACAGGCTCCCTTTCAGCTGCCCCTGAATGTATTTCCAGCACACAGGAACCCCCCGGGAGGGCTTTAGAGTCAGTCCATGCTCTTGAGAATTCCTATCTAGAGCACCCTCAACTACCTGCTCAGGACAGAAGGCACTGGAAACAAGGGAGGTCTTGTGGGTAATCAGGCCCAAGCCCCTCCCCAAGCCCTGTATGGTCTCCATTAGGCATGTGTGTGTGTATGTGTTTGTGTGTGTGTGTGTGTGTACACGGAGAATCACCTGAGGACCAGCCCAGCCTGTAAGTGGGGCAGCTGCTGACTGGGAGGAGTCTCTGCCCAGCTAGAGCTGGTATGGGACAACCTTTGGCTTCCCTAGTGAGGCCAGGAAATCTGGTCACAGGACCTGGTCACTGTGGGAGGCAGGGCTGGTGTAGGGCTTGTGTTTCCAGGATTTGATTTCCACCTCTGCCATAGTGCTGGGCTTCTTTGAGAGAGGCGTCATCCTTCTCTGAGCCTCCATGTCTTTGCCTGCCCATGGAGGATTGCTCCTCTGGTCCCCCAGTTCTCCAGCCCATGGCTTCCTCTCTGCTCTCCTCCTCCAAACTCCCTAGAAGGCCAGTCATAGTGATGCCTCAAATTAATCAGTTGTGTTAATCATTTGTTCTCAGGGCTTGGATTCTGGCAGGATCGAGCTGTTTGCCTCGCTTTTGTGCCCCATCAAAAAAATACTGAGCGCCAAGTCTTGAGCCACAGATCTGTTTGCCGTCCTCTGAAGTATGCAGTAGTGACAGAAATGAAGACAGCTCTGAGCTGTTGGGGTCCGGGACATAACACACTTTGCCTGAGATGGTGTTATTATTATCCCTGTGTCGTGGGTGAGCTGACTAAGGTAGAAGAAGGACTTGCTGATGTCAACCAGAGTCGAGACAGGGACTCACACAACCTATGACCCCAGCCTCACCGTCCTCAGCAGCCCCCAGAGCCTGTCCTTGGGTGGGCTGTAAGGTCAGTCTGACATCCATGGTTGTGGTTTGGGGGGTAGACCCTGCCTGTGGCACTTCCATTAAAGCGGGAGCCCAGGCAGGGGTGCGAACCCCCACCCTCCAGCCTCTGCTCACTGTCAGTAGGGGAGGTGGGGCGCACTAGGCTAAAATTAGCTTCTGGGATTCTTTGTGCTCTGCATCCGTCCTTCTTCCATCCGTCTGGGGAAGGATGCTGTCAAGAGGCCAGCACTAGAAGGAGCCGGCTGGGTGTCAGCACACACCCTCCCCAGCTTGTGGGCTCTGATCCTCTCACACCCTGCCCAGGCTCTGGGCCAAAGGCTTCTGCCCTTGGCTTGGCCTTGTGGCCACCTATCGATTAGCAGTGATTTCCAGGGGAGAGACCCATCACTGTCTTCCCTCTGGCCCTTGGATTCTAGCTTCTCTGTCCCCATCCCCCTCCCTTCTCTTCCTTCTTGTCCTGACCCTTCTGTCTTTGAGGATTGCACCCTCCACTCAGCCTTCCTGCCTCCTCTGGACTCTCTGACTTCTTCCTTACCCAGAGGGATAGTTCTGGTTCTTCAGGGGCCCTGCAGGCTCCATGGATCCGTGGTAGTTGTGAGAGAACCGGAACAGTATAGAGACCAAAAGAGTGCTACTCTCCCTGGGAAGTTGGGGCTATTTCTGTCCTTTCTGCCTCCCTCTGGGGCTCTGGGCTCCAAAGCAGGACAAACAGGCGGGGAAGGTCTGGGGCCAGGTCTTGGTGCTAGGGGGTTCTTGGGTTTCCCTGATAAGGAGGCAGACCCCCTTCGGTGATAAGGGGTGGGTCTCTTCAATCTCAAAGCAGCAGGGTTTCATGGAATGACACTCCCCCTCCAGCTCCCAAGGGGACCTGAAGCCACTTCAAGAGGGAAAAGGGCTGAGCTGTGACTAAGGGGACCCAGGTGTCCCTATGTCTCTTTCCCAGCCCATCCCAGCTGCAGCTGTGAGGGAGGGAGCGTGAGAGGCTGGCTGGGCCTGCAGCTTGGATTCCCTGGACAGTTGGGGGGAGGGGAGGCAAGGGTTAAACTCAGCCTTCCTCCCAGCACAGGGGTGGGGAGGTAGAGGGTGTAGGGGAGTAGAGGGGGCAGAGGGAGCGGAAGGGGGAAGGAGAGGGGTGGAGGGGGATGGCCCAACATGGTCATAGGATGCAGACTTTGCTGGGTCCCTCCTAGAGTTGTTCTTTGTCGCCTTTGACATACCTGTTCCAGCTGGATCCCTTCTTCCTCTGCTGGCCTTGGGGTGCGGGCCTACCAGCTTCAGAAAGGCTCCTTAGCTGTCTTAGAAGCGAAGCCCAGAAGCAGGACTCCAAGTGGCTGGGTGACTTGGGGTAGATTTCTTCACCTCTCTGGGCTTCTCTCTTGATTGACAAAAGACCAAAGACTGGAACATACTTCAGATAACATCCTGGGGCTGCCCCGGGAGCCACAGGGAAGGGAGAGAGGGGAGAATTGGGTACGGGGGCCTGGCCACCTGTCTGGACTTGACACTCTGTCTAAAGCAAGACCAAGGTGGGTAAGGGAAGGGGCAGACAAGAAGAGAATTGAGGCCTTGTAGGATGGAAACTTAAGATAGAACTGCACTCCTGGTCACGTCTTAGAATGACCAGGTGAGCATAGGCTGGGTTCACCCCAGCCTTGGCAACAGAGGAGCCCACAGAACAAGGCCATGTGGGTAACCTAGCCACAGGGCTTAGCTCCCTCCTCTCAGCTCCAGGGCAGATAGACACAGGGCAGGCATACAGTGAGGAGTTAGGGGACCTGGAAACATTCCAGCAAACTGGAGCCATCTTGGCGCAGTCATCCTATGCTCGGGACTCTGGACTCTGGGGACGAGTCTTGGATGTAGAGTTTGTATGTTGTTTTCTGTTTGGTTTGGGTTTCCTACAGTTTTCCTCTAGAGATTCTGCTGTGTGCTTCATCTGGTTGTGGCTGAGCTGGAGGCAGAAGGACTGTATTCGTAGAGTTTGAGAAGGACTAGGGCAAGGACTGGCCGCAGAGACCAGCTGGACCTAATGAGACTGGAAGAGAGGTGGTGTGGTTGAGGTTACTCTGATGGCAACATGGACAGAAAACCAGGCTTTGAACACCAATTTGGCTCTTACTATCTGTGCAGCCTCAGGCAAATTACTAAACCTCTCTGAGTCTCAGTTCCCTCTTTTAAAATGGGATAACCCTGGATACCTTCAGGTTGGCGAGGGAAGCTAAGATTTATATAGCAAAGACCTATAGGCTGTACTTATAGTGCATGAAGGTACAAAGGGCAGAATCACCATGTTACTCTGGAACCCCAGATCCAAGTTGAGTTGACAAAATCTTTTGCTCAGTAACCCAATGGAAGGAGGATGGGTTCTGTGTCCTGTCCTAGGAGATGACCCTTCCTGAATATGCCATCTGTTCCATCTGTCTTCTCTAATCCTTGATTCCATGGCTCCAAAGCCTCCCTGAAGGTTCTCAGGGAAATTCTAATGTGCTATGTCAGCATCTCTACACCCTATTCTATGCCAGGCCCATGACAGACATCACTAATAGATCCCAGAACTCCTTCTGTGAACACAGTCAATATTGCACGAAGACCTAGGCAGTCCTCTTGCAAGTGATGGTTGGAGTGAAAGATAAAACTGGTTTGTTCCTGAGTTCTGTGGGGAATCCCAGCCTCATCCCACGGGAATTGGGGAAAGGGTTGTTCATTGTGGTGTGAACAAGCCATTTGGAGCAGTGAAGAGGGTTGGCCCGAGAGCTTTCAGGATCCCTATATTGCTGCAGCAGCAAGGGTCTACCGGAGCCCCGCCAAGATGGTGAGAAAGCCAGCAGAGGAAGCAGAGGAGAGGTCTGAGGCAGAGGCCCAGGGTGGCAGGCATTCCAGGACAGAGCAGGTGGCATGGTGGGCACTAATGAGGGTGAGGCTCTTGGGTGTGCAGCCCGAGACCTGGGCTAGAGAGAGGAAGAGAGATCCTCAGGGATTCCATCCTCTCAGGAAGCTAGACACAAAGGAAGGATGGCTGCACAGGCACCACGCCTCATGTTGAGTCCGTCTCTGGTAGTCTGACCATCTGCTTCCAGGTGAGGGTTGCTCCCTGGGTTTCAAAAGGGGAATCCTAGCTCCTGTTTTCCTTCTCTGCCTGGTTCTCCCTAGCTATGGCCAACCCTGAAAGTCTCATCCTCAAAACCTAGTGTCCTTATCAGTGTGCCCCCAAGGTATTTGTACATTTTATTTACCATGTACCCAAGATCCTGTGCGACAGCGTGAGGGACGTCCCTGACATCTCGTGGAGTGTGAAAATAGCCCTGGAAGTGTGGTGAGGTGGAGGAAGCCATATTTGTGCGACTTCCTCCCAGGGATGGGGAATAGTCCAAGTCTCCAGAGATAAACTTGAGCAAGAGCAGATGTCGTGTTTGCTGAGTGGGTCTCTCAGAGGGTGAGCACCCAAGACCCTGCACAGTGCAGCTTCATGCTGCCACAGCACACCACGCAGCGTGGGGCTAGAAGAAGCTCACTGGAGACCTCTGCCCTTCCGGTCCTCCTCTTGCCTGTCTGAATAGTCAGGAGTTGTATCCACACAGACACCTGGGTCCTTTCCAGCCTGAAGGCTCCAGTTTACTCAGCTTGATACTAGCCTTGCATCCCAACATCCCCTTGTGCCCCAACAGTGAAGGGAACGGGTTTGTCACCGGTGCCAATGCTCTGGAGCCCTGAAGGATCAGAGGGCACATTTGGAAGGATGCAGGGCCCAGTGGGCCATGTGAGCTTAGGGCGGGAGGGAGAGCGGCTCGAAGATGGTGTTGGAGGCAGGAGGGTTTGGTAATGGAGCTGGGGGCATGCTAGCCAGGCTCTGACTTAGTGTGGGTTTGCTCACATCATAAGCTCCCTCCTAGGAGCAGGAGACAGGGCAGGGTGAGGCCCAGGGGCAGCTCAGCACCAAGTGCTGCTGACTAAAATTATGCTGGGATGTCAGGGGTTCCTGTATCCAGGAAGTGGGGAGGAACGTATTGGAGGGGGCTATTGAATGGGACAGAGGCAGACAGGAAAAGGAGACAGGGGAGGAGAGTGTCTCTGCAAAGGCAGCCAGCAAACTTGTTTATCTTCTTCTCTGACCTGATATCTCTCAGGCTGTTGTTCTGTGGTCTAGTGCAAGTCATTGGACTTTGTGGGACCTTTGGTGTTGTCAGTCTGCCTACAGACACTGTCCCTGGGGAGCTCTTCTGGGGCATATACTTAGATAGCAGGAGAGGCGAATCCTTCAGGGGAGTCTAGAGGGATCTGGTTCAAAGGCCATACCTTTGGTCCTTTGGCACCTTCTGGAGATGCCCAGAATAGAGGGAGTTGGTGTTCAGGAGCTTGGCTCAGGCTGCACGCACCCAGGTTTGACTTGACTCTGTACGGACTTGATCCCATTAGTGGCAGTGCCTCTGCCCCCAGCACCCTGGAGGAGTGATCAGGCTGGTCAGCGGCAGTTGGCATTGACCTGTGGGTGCCCAGCAGACTGCCATCATAGTGCCCATGATGCTTTCCTCTTTTTGCTGCCCACCAGGCTCCCTGACACTGAGAGAAGGGGCCAGGAATGCAAGATGCCTAGTGGTCGTGCTGGGTACAAGTACACCAGAGTCTTGTCTTTTTTTTTTTTTTTTTTT
>NW_004949096.1:35750920-35753167 GCF_000317375.1 Microtus ochrogaster
ATGAGCAAGGAAGTCAGGACCCATTGTCTCGGGTTCTATGACCAGAGCTGGTCTGGAGATGTGAGAGCCTTTGGAGATGGGCAGGGCTTCTCCTTGTCACTCACAGCTGCAGGGAGCATGAGGGGCCCAGGACTGAGGGGGACAAGCTGAGAGGCCTGTTGCCAGCTCCCTGTCTTTTCTCCTTTTCTTTTTCATGTTTAATAACAGCTGTTGACAAACTCCCTAGGAGCCTCGTGTTTCCACAGCCCCGCCTTCCTAAACACAGTTTCAGCTTAGTAATCACTCTGTCTCTGTGTCTTCCTCTCTCTGTGTCTGTCTCTCTGTCTCTCTCTGTCTCTGTCTCTCTCTCTCTGTCCCTCTCTCTCCCCCTAGAGTGTTTGGAAGCCCCTGCCCAGGCTCTTTCCTCTTCCCACTAGGCCCCACCCCACCCTTGGCAGCTTTCCCGGGTTCTGAGGATAATTTTAGGGAGTCACAGGGGTCTGGGCCCCAATCCTTAAGAAAGCTCCCTAGGGATGGGCCTCCGGGTGTGAAGAGCTTCCCCTGGCAGTCACCCTGACGCCAGTCAGGCAGAGCTCTGGGTTCCAGGCATGGGGTTCAGGCCCGTGGCCTGCAGAACCTCATCCTTCCAGAGACTGTGATCCACTCACAGACCATGACCTCCTGCCGAGGCCATGGCTGTTTCCTGCTGCATTCACCCTGCCCTGAAGGCCTCAGCGCTCCTTGGAGTTAGACATCTCACCACCCTTTGACCTGGCCACCCTGATGCCAGTGTCCTGGAGGCTTTTTTGTGTGGGAAACCAATAACCCAAAGGATGGAGACGAAAAGGGCATCTGTGGATTCCACAGCTCAGGCCTTGAGCTACCCAGGCTGGAAGGAAACTGGGAATCCTAACCTTGACCTCCAAGGTCCCAAACCCTCAAAAGACCCAACGAGCAGAACATTGGCCCCACAATTACTCTGCTTATATGCTCCCAATTCAGTTGAGTTGCAATAGAAGTTACGGTCTCAAGGCACAGAACAGTACAGTGGCTGTGGATAGCCAGTGTGTGAAACAACTCAGCCTTTTTCCTTTTTACCCACAAGTGTGATCTCTGTGTCTTTGCCGTAGGTGCATCGAGGGGGAAGTTGAAGGCCAGCCTGTCTCTAGTGCTGCCCAGGAGCAGGCTTAGCAGCCTTAGCCCTGGAAACCACTAGCTTGGGACTGAGGGGAACATCAGAGCTGTGCTCTTTTCTTTTAGCTGCCTTGCTTTGTGACCTCAGAGGAGCTACCCAGCCTCTCTGACTCTTGTACTAGGATTTGGGAAACAAGGTGGTTGCTGTATCTTTACCGTGAGGGCCACGGCAAGGGCTATATTGAGATGCTTGGTGGCTGAGACGTCTGCATGCTGTGGCTGGCTCGCTGGCCAGCCCTAGGCAGGATGTGGAGAGAGGACAAAGCTCGAGTGTGGCTCCAAAGAGCAACACTGGGGTGGAATCTGGGGTAAGGGATGTCCTAACTAGGTGGAGGCAAGGTCGGCAAAGGGACAGGGCGGGAAGGGGGCTGTCCCCAAGCTCCCATCACTGGGCTGTGGGATCTCCACTCCTGCCGCATTTTCCCTGTGTTATTCACCAGCCATTACCCTACGTGTGACAACTGTTGTCATGACGACACATTACCCATCCTCAGATAAAAGCCCTGCTAGCAGGGGAGTCAGGCTGCCTCTGGCTCCCCAGACTCCATTCCCGTCCCTGAACCCTCTCAGGTTTTCCCAGCAGACCTGGCTTCCTATTTGGTTTTTTGAACAGGTCATTCTCGGCTCCCTCATTTCCCAGGGATGTTTGGTCACGTCTATCTTTTCTTACTGTGTCCGGATCCCCTTCCCCACCCTCCTCCTCTCCTCCTCCATGTTTGGTCACGTCTATCTTTTCTTACTGTGTCCGGATCCCCTTCCCCACCCTCCTCTGCTCTCCTTCCTTCTCCTCTTTCCCCTCTCTCTGATTCTGAGCTATTCTCTCATGTTCTCTTTCCTCTGTTTCCCACTCGTGGGCACAGGAGGGTAACATGAAGATGGGCAGTGGGGATGGCAGGGCCTCCAACCATTATGGGATGTGTGCACGTGTGTGTGTCTGCACACATGTGTACATACATGCATGTACATATGTGACCAGGAAGACCTGAAGAAATGTGGCCCAAGGAACTGCCCCCCTCTAGCACACCCCTGTCTGGTCTCAGTTCTGGTTTTTTTTTTTTTTTTTTTTTTTTTTTT
>NW_004949096.1:35753267-35759809 GCF_000317375.1 Microtus ochrogaster
GTTTCTCTGTGGTTTTGGAGCCTGTCCTGGCACTAGCTCTTGTAGAACAGGCTGGTCTCGAACTCACAGAGACCGCCTGCCTCTGCCTCCCGAGTGCTGGGATTAAAGGCGTGCGCCACCACCGCCCGGCCTGGTCTCAGTTCTGAAGATCCCAACAGGCCCTGCACACTTCTGGAGCCCTGACGGCTCCCTAAGGGCACCAAAGCTCCAGGAAGTAAGTGGCATCATTCCATTTTTTTTGTAGGCTAGGAAATTAGGGATCAGAAAGGTCAAACAACTCATTCAAAGTCACACAGCCGGCCAATAGAAGAGGCAGGATTTGAAATTCCATCCCATCGCCAATGTCCATAACCATGGTGCAGTTGTCATAACAACACTGTTTACGGACTGCTCATCCAGCACCAGGCCCTGTGTTTAGAAGCACTTGGAACCGTCTAGCCTTCACACAACTTACACACTGGATCTCGAACACCTCTCTGTTCCACCAGTAAGGGAATCAGGGCACAGGAAAGTTAAGCCACTTCCTCACACACTGAGTCAGGGCTGTGCTAGGACTTGAACCCGACCCCTCTCTGCCTCATAACCTGACTGCATCTGAGAGACCCTTTGTAAAGTCTCTATGGTTCCAGTTCAGGCCAGTTTGGGAAATAAGAGGAGGAGGCCTCAGGTCTTTTTTCTTGAGTTCCAGGTCACTAGGAAAGACCCACAGACGCCACAGCAGCGCTGTCCCCAGAAACCCAGGGCTCCTGACACAGCACCCAGGAAGGGCGAGAAGGAGGGTGGAGGTGTGGCTGGGAAGCCTGGTGGAGTGGGATGCCTGCCTTGGTGCTGAGAGTGTCCCTAGCTCTTCTTGCCTGTTGCACAGTCCCCAGGGAACAGCCTGGGCCTTGGAACACATTGTCCCAGAGTGCTGCTGTCGGGATGATGAAGGGGCCAGCTATTTTTAACAGCCAACACTCATGGACAGAAGTCTCTTCCAAGCCAGGGACATCAGGGAGGGTAGAGACCACAAACGCCAGGTCCTTCTACTCTCTGTCCTCTCCCTCACATCCCCCCATTTGCTACTGAGAACCCAGCGAACTTGGATTGATGGGATCTTGGGAATCTTGGGCAGGGTGGGGCTGGTACTTCGCTGCAACCCTTCCTAGGGCCTGAAGTGACTATGGCCTCAGGAATGAGTTCTACCCCTCTCTAGAGGCTGCAGGTATGGGAGATGATCAGGGCCAATGGCCAAACTGGGCAGTCATGGGGTAGCCATGACCCCTTGTCTTCCTAAGTCTTTCTGCCCATCCCAAGGAAAGCAGCTGGTTCTCCAGACACCCCCTCCCCCAGGGCCTTTCTAGAAGCTCCTGTATCTCTGGCGATGGGGAATACACACATTAAAACCTCAGGTTCTTCCCATACCCCCAAACCTGCCACTATTGGTGCTAATGCCCAAGTACTTGGGACCAGGCAAGCTTGTGCGCTTGCTTCCTTCCTGGGTCCTCTGAGAAGGCTGACCTTACTCACCCACATGGTCTCAGAGGTACCCCTCTTCTGCCTTCCTGGGTCCTACTAGGACTTGAAGAGGCACAGCATCTTTTTATGAGTTACTTTCACATAGCAGTGCCTAAAGCTGACAGAAGTAACTTAAGGGAGGGAAGGTTTATGCTAATGCCTGGTTCCCAGGGTTCAGTCTGTCATGGTGGGGGTAGGGCATGGTAAACAGAGTAGCAAATCCTAGAGCTAGCATATCAGGAACCAGAGAGAGGGGAATGCTGAGTTTAACAGTTTAACTCTCATTTTGCTTTCTTTTTCCTTTCTTCTTCCTTCCTTCCTTCCTTCCTTCCTTCCTTCCTTCCTTCCTTTCTTTCTTTCTTTCTTTCTTTCTTTCTTTCTTTCTTTCGTTCTTTCTTCCTCTCCCTCCCTTCCTCCCCCCCCCATTGGGACAGTGTCTCTCTGTACATTGTCCTGACTGGCTACAGTCAGGGTGACAATAGAAATGAGCCATCGTAATTGTGATTTACATCTTACTGTAACAAAATACCTGACAGAAACAACTCAGAGTGAGAACAGTTTGCCTTGGTCCAGGGTGTGACCAAGTGGAGGCAGGGCCATGAAGCAGAGGCTTCTTTGTGTGTTGTGGGCCAGGAAGCAGAGAGAACTAGGAGCAAGGGGTCCCACCTAGTGACTTCTGTCAGTTAGGATCCACTTGCTAAGGAACCCATAGCCTTCAAAAGAGTACCACAGCGGAGGACCAAGTGTTCACACCGCAGGCCTGTGGAGGACGCTTCAGGTGGAAATCACAGCCATCAGAATCACTTCTCAGGAAAGGGTGTTCTGAGAACAGCAAGCTGCTGGGATTGAGCCCGGGACCTGGGTCTCATCATCTGTGTCAGGGCAGTGGTGGGGGCGGTTGCGCCCCCAAAAGTCCTGCCTGCCAGAGCCCCACACTGACTGCATTCTTGAGGTTCAGACTGACGAGCCAAGTCTGTCAGATGAGGGACGCTTGCTGGATGAATCTGTTAGTTTTAACACATACCTCATCTGACTGAGCTCCCACAAGCCGTTCCCCACCCTGCACCCAGAGGGACCACTGAGGCTTACCTAGGCTTGCACTCGGACTGTTCACCTGTGTGGCCAACCACCCCGCAGACAGGTTCAAGGGGTCCTTACCCAGTGTGGTGGTTTGAAATGGGGCCAGTTTTGAGGTCTCTTTTCTTCAAGATTCCTCAGAGAGACAGTGAGTTGACTTCCTGTTGCCTGCATGATGAACGCTCTCAGCTCCAGCACCACGTCTGCCTGCCGCCATGTTCTCTGCCATGATGATAATGGACTGAACCTCTGAGACTGTAAGTGAGAGATCCAATGTTTTTCTTTTTAAGAGTTGCTGCGGTCATGGTGTCTCTTCGCAGCAACAGAAAACCCAGAAAGTCCCTAATTCCCCTTCTCAGTCAAACCCCCATTGTAGTGGTTTGAATGAGAAATGTCCCCCATAGGTTCATCCATATGAACTTGCGGACACCTGCTGGTGGTGCTTTGGTGAGCTTATGGGACTTTTGGACATGGGCCTTGCTGGAGGACATATGCCCGTGAGGCTGGATTTTGAGAGTGTATAGCTTCACTCTTAGCTTGTTCTTTCTGAGTCCTGCTGTTACCACCATGCCTTCCCCACCATTGTGGACACCTGAGACCTTCAGCTCAAATACACTCTTAAGTCACTTTGGGCCTTAATAGAGGGAACATCACTCTGACTGCTCTTCCTCCTGTTACCCTTGCCTGTTGTAGAACTTTTGTTTAAACAAACAACAAAAAAATCCAAACATACTCTTTTGAATCTGGCTTCTTTTCTTTCAGTATCGTAAATGGATGAGTTACCGCTATTGTATCAACATTAATTCATTGTTTCATTGCTCAATAGTATTTTATCGTATAGATATTCCATAATTTATCCATCCCCTGTTGATGGACATTTGTATTGCTTCTAGTTCTGGGCAACTATGAATAAAGTCGATCTTTATGTTTGTCGTTTGGAGACTTACATACTTAGTTCTTTAGGGTAAATACGAAGAGGTGAAATCACTCAGTTGTTAAAATAGGTGGATGTTTAGTTTTAGTAGAAATTTCTGCTTTTCTAAAATGATTTCCCCAGTTCACACCTCCCCTGGGAAGGCGTGAAGCTTTCAGCTGCTCCTCCTCCTCCTCAACAGTGTTAGTGGCACTGTTCTTTTTGTTCTTACCTAGTTTGAAGTATGCTTCATACTTTATGTCTTTTTGGGGAGGGTGGGATGAGTAAGAAATTTTTTCAGTTGTTTTCATTGCAGTAAAACATAACATAACATTATTTTAACTATTTCTGTGTGCACATGTACTCATATGCACATGTATGTATGTGTTCATATACGTGGAAGCCAGTGATCTACATCAAACGTCTTTCTCCATGGCTCTCCATCTTGCTTTTTGAGACCTGATCTCCCACTGAACCCGGAGTTAACAGCATGACTAGTCTCACTAAGCTCCAAGTATCTGTCTGTATCTGCCCCTCCAACCACAGACACACACTGCTGTGCCTGGTGTTATTACGTAGGTCCTCACACTGTCTTGTCGGGCACCTTACCTGCTGAGCCATGCCCAGCCTCTCTCTGAAAGGGTTTACATATTCAACAGGTACTGAACATGCTAATGATGCACAGACATTGTCTGCCCAACTTCAGAACCCCTTTCCATTCGCAAATCCTGACTCTTCAGCCTTAAACACTGGCTCCCTCCCACTTCCGCCAGGACCTCCATGTAAGTAGAGCCAGACAGCATTGGTTTTCTTGTAACCCGCCTATTTTATGGGGCAGTGTCCTCAAGACTCATCCATGCTGTGTTCTGTGTTAATGACTGGACAGTGTTTTCCTGTATGTCATGTTTCCCTGCTCGTCAGTCTACCGACTGAGAACTGATTCTCCCAGCTGCCTTGAATCACGCTGCTGTGAAGACAGCAAGGCAAGACAGAAAGATAGGGAGAATGATGGGGCTATGGGATAGAGCCCGGGGTCTGAGATCTGACTGAAGTCTCTCTCCAGCTGAGGCTTAATTCATGGCATTGGCTGACATGGAGACTGAATTTCTTTTATATAGAGGGATTTCTTTTTCTTCTTTTCTTTTCTTTTCCTTTTCTCTCTCTCTCTCTCTCTTCCTTCCTTCCTTCCTTCCTTCCTTCCTTCCTCCCTCTCTCTTTCTTTCTCTTTTTCTTTTTCGTGTCAGAGTTTCTCTGTGTAGCTTTGGAGCCTGTCATGGCACTTGCCCTGTAGACCAGACTGGCTCGAATTCACCTGCCTCTGCCTCTCACATGCTAGGATTAAAGGTGTGTGCTACCACCGCCGGGCTTATATGGAGATATTTCAATAATAACATTGAAAACAGCAAAGACTCACACATGGTGTTCCTAGATGAAGACTATCGTTTTCCAGGAATCTCACAGACAATGTGGAATTCCCCTCTGTATGCTGTGAATATGTTTTATTACCATTGGTTAATTAAAAAGCTGCTTTGGCCTATGGTAGGGCAGAATAAAGCCAGGTGGGAAATCTGAACAGAGATACATAGAGAGAGCAGGAAGAGTCAAGGAGACACCATTTAGCTGCCGAAGGAGAAAGACACGGGAACTTTATTGGTAAGCCACAGCCTTGTGGTGATACACAGATTAATAGAAACGGGTTAATCTAAGATATAAGAGCTAGTTAGGAATACACCTAAGCTATTGGTCAAGCAGTGCTATAATTAATATAGTTTCTGTGTGATTATTTGGGTCTGGGCGACCAGGAAATGAACGAGCAGTTTCCTTTTACACACAGATAGAGCATTTACAGTAAGAGACCAAGTTCTACCCCCCACACTTCCTGCTTATACATTAGCAGACTGTAATTGCATCTGAGACACCTTCAGAGACACTCTATAGTCTCATTTATCCAAAGGAAAGGAGAACTATAGAAGTGGTTCAGCAGCTAACATCACATAATGCTTTTTCAAAGGACCCAAGTTCAGTTCCCAGCGCCCGCAATGCAGCTCCCAGCACCTACAACTCTAACTCCCAGGGATCCTGCACCCTCTTCTGGCCTCCACGGGCACCTGATTCCCATGCGCATACCTCAACACATGTATATAATTTAAAAATAAGTTTTTAAAGGAGGGACAGAAGAAAACAAATCTCTTAGCAACTTTTTAAGATGAAACTCGAAAGCCACCCCAAGTGGTTGCTATGACACCTGCTAAGACACTTGGCTGTAACTCTTTGAGCCCAAACCCACCCTTGGCTCCGTCTTATTCTCTAACCGAGCGTCCTTTCTGTTCCTAACGACCTTCAGTTCTGCTTCAACTGGCTTATCTGGAAAGTTTTCCCACTGCGTGCTAAGGATCTGGTTTTGTCTGAGAGGAGGTTACTGAAAAAGAATGTCGGCTGCTGATGGTGGCAGTTTTGGACCCAGGGACTCAGGATGTCAGGCTTGTTGGCAGCAAGTGCTGTTACCTGCGAGCCATGTCGCTAGCCCTCCTTTTGGTTTTATGGGTAAACACCAAAAAGTGGAATACTAATTCATATTTTACTTCCCTTTTATTTTAAATTTTATTTATTTAGGTATGATCTCAAATAGCCCAGGGTGGTCTTGAACTCACTGTGTAGCTGAAGAAGGGCTTGAGTTTCTGCCTCCATCTCTCAATGTTATGGTTATAGGTGTCATCACCACTCCTAGCTTTATTTTTAATTTTTAAATAATCTCCATTACCATTCCAACCCTAGCAGCACTTTTTATTTATTTGCTTTTTAAACTTACTTAGTTTTAAGAGATTTAATTTTGCTTTTAATTATGGGTGTATCTTAGTCAGTGTTTGATTGCTATGAAAAGACCATGACCACAGCAGCTCTTATAAAAGGAACCATTTATCTGGTGCTCATTTACAGTTTTGGAGGTTTAGTCCACAATTGTCATGGCAGGAAGCATGGTGGAAGTGCAGACAGCAAGGTCACAGGGATGTAGCTGACGGTGCCACACCTGGATCCGCAGGCAGCAGGGAGAGAG
>NW_004949096.1:35759912-35761088 GCF_000317375.1 Microtus ochrogaster
GATTTGGCCTGAGTTAGGCTCTTGAAACCCCTAGTAACTCATTTCCCTCAACAAGGCCACACCTCCTAATCCTTTCAAAGAGTATCACCCCCTAAACATGTAAATATATGAGCCCATTCTTATTCAAGTGCCTATGGCGACCAGAAGTGTCAGACCTTTGGAACTGAAGTTCTAGACGGTCGTGAGCCTCCCAACGTGGATGCTGGGAAAGTGGACTTGAGTCCTCTGTAAGCAGTCAGTGCTCTTAGCCACTGAGCTACCTCTCCAGGCCCCGTTGGGTTTCCGAGATGGGGCCTATTAAGAAGCCTAGGCTGGCTTCTGATCTGATTTATGGCACTTCTCCTGCCTTAGTCTATGCAGTGCTAGGATTACAGATGTGGGTCCCAAGGCTGGGCAGCTGTGCCAACACCACATTCTCTGCAGAAGTGAGCAGGCGTTGCAAGCTATTTTCTGTTTATTTTTAAAAAACAAGAACCATCCAGTGGACTTTAATTTGTACTTTTCTGGGGCTCGGACCTGGCCAAGCCTTTAACTCATGTAAAAAAAAAATGTGTTTTCACATTATTGATTTGTGGCAATTTGCGATATTGGCTGTGAGCCATAAGGAAAGGTGTTTTCTATTGGTGTAAATGAACACAACATGAAGTTAACCTCTTAGGGCATATAAACCGGGACGCTGGCTCAGTGGGAACAGTAGTTGCCAGGCAAGCGTGAGGACCCGAGTTCGGATCCCAAGCACCTGCACAAACGCCTGGTGTGGCTGTGAGTGTGCCTGTCATGCAGCATTGGTGGGGTGGGGACTAGTGCATTCTGGGAGCTCACTGGCCGGCCAGC
Source organism: Microtus ochrogaster (assembly GCF_000317375.1). Lineage (NCBI taxonomy): Eukaryota > Metazoa > Chordata > Mammalia > Rodentia > Cricetidae > Microtus > Microtus ochrogaster. The sequence continues at coordinate 35,760,747 of NW_004949096.1, forward strand.
TTGCGTGGTTGAAACTGTGAACTTCAGGTTCAGTAGGAGACCTTGCCTCAAAAAAGGTAGAACATACCCAGCGTTGACCTTGGGCTTCTACAAGTGCCTGCACAGGTGTGTACACACGCAAATATCTCATACACACTCCCCACACACTACACACACCCACACCACACACACCCACACCTCCCCCACCACACACCACACACACACTATACACACCACACACACAGATATACCAAACACACAGACACACCACACACGCACACACACAGACACACATCACACAGAGACATACTACATACACACACATACCACACACACAGACACATCACACACGCACACACACAG
>NW_004949096.1:35761188-35779544 GCF_000317375.1 Microtus ochrogaster
ACACAGACACATCACACACGCACACACACAGACACACATCACACAGAGACATACTACATACACACACATACCACACACACAGACACATCACACACAGACATACCACACACACAGACACACCACATACAGACACACCACATACACAGACACACACACCACACACACACACACACACACACACACACACACACACACACTGTCCATGCAGTGCATGGTGCTGTCACAGAGCTGTGGAACATCCACCACCACATTTCTGTTGCTGTGGGGAGTGCTAGGGGTTGAATACAGACAGGGCCTTGTGCGCGCTAAGTACATGTTCTACTGCTGAGATCCCTGTTCAGCCTCCGCATTTGCATTCTTAATGTATGAGTGTTCCAATCGCTTAGACAGGACTCCAAAAGCAATGCATGAGCTCCTGGGCCTGGATTCTCCAATTTCTGGGTGTATGTCTGATCCAGGAAGCTGCCAATGTCCCAAATGGTTCTGTCCCCACTAGGTCTCAGTCTGCAGGACCCTTCCTTGAGGAGGCTGGCTGTGGGGTGACGACGGCTGCTGGGCAATGGCTTCTCTGCAGGGCACATTTCCTGGGCTAATTGCTCCTGCGAGGCTTCAGTGATGTCCTCTGTGCCTGCCATGAGCAAATGTCATTATGGGTCCTCTCCCCCCTTGGCTTTCAGACACTGACAATTGAATTACAGTGGTCCACCCATCCTTTGGGCTGGCAGCTCCCTCAGCTGTCCCCTGAGCGGGCTGAAGTCCTTTCTAGTGCCCCTCACCTGCAGAGAGGTGAGGGCGGAGCCCTGGGGATGGACTGGATGGAGGAGAACCCTGGAGGGGCTGCAGAGTGGAGTCATAGCAACAGACTGGGTGTTGTCCCATTGTCCTCCTCTTCTGTGGCCTTATCTCCTTGTAGCCCAGCCTTGCCTGGGGCACTTCCCTGATTACAGCCTGTTGGTGGCTCCTTGCTGCCCACATGACAAAGCCCAGGCACTAGCCTAGCAGTCTCTGCCCAGTCCTCCTGTGTGGGCAGGCAGTAGCTCGGGTCCTAGCATTGTTGGGGTCCTTCCCTGGGTTGCCTTCATCTAGGGATGAGTCAGCCGGTAAAGACAGTCTGGCAAGATACATGCCACTTCTATCTGACAGATGAAAGTCTCCCACACATGGTCCCCCTCAGTTTCCCTTGTGCTGGGTCCTTAAAGGCCACAGGCTAAAAATGACAGCACCAGAGGAGACATGGATCCTGGGTTGCTGTGTAGCTGTTTGGACCCAGCCTGGACTATGGGAGAATATGGAATCATTTCTGCTTGGTTGCAGAGATCTAGGGACTCTGTTACAGTAGCTAGGGTACCCCAACTTACGGAAATCTTAGGTACCCAAAAGTGGTATCTAAGGTAATGAGCCTCGGTTTTCTCAAAGTGAAATGAGATGATAGCCTTTGTAGAATTACAGGAAAGGTGGAACAAGGAGGGGGCCCCTAGCCCCTGGCCCCTGGCACTGAGTCAGCTGTTCTGCAGAAGTTTGCTCTGGACTGAACACGACCAGGGCCTTTGGAAGCAAAGCAGCTGTGCTGACCTGGACAAGGCCTTGGGGAGAGGGGGCCGGTCACCATTTCCTCACAGAGGGTCAGAAGACTCCAGCTGCCACTGGATAAGGCAAAAACAATGGACTGGGCTAGGCTTCCCAGTGGTGCAGCTGTGATTCACCCACAATCCTTGTGACCCATCAGTAATCCAGTAAACCCATCAGTTCACCGAGCTGGACAGAGGCAGAATTCTTTCTTTGGGTCATTGGTGCCCTTTCTATGTCAGGTGAACAGAGACATATCTTTCTAAGTCTATCTAGGAAAAGTCACAGGACACCAGCCCTTGGCACGGGAAGCTATTTGATGTCAGCTCTAGGCTTTTGTGATATCCATCCTTCTCCTTCCCCCCCTCCCCTCCCTTCCCCTCCCTTCCCCTTGGCTCCTGTTCTCCCTTTCTTCTGTTTGGAGACAGGGTCCTGCTATGTAGCCTCAAACCTGCCATTCACCTGCTCCAGTCTTCTGAGTGCTGGGGTTTACTGGAATGTGTCACCATACCTGGGATCTACCTGGATTTTTTTTCTCTGCCTTTTCTATTTGGGGCCCGTTCATTCTAGGCTCATCTGAAGCTGAGGTCTTTGCTGAATCTCTAGCCCCTGGAACCCTGCTCCTAGGATCTGTGGCCCAAGACCCCATTCTGCATGGACTTCCACTGCTGTGCCTTCCTCAGTATTCTGTCTGTCTGTCCTTCTGTCTCTTAGATACCAGTTGCCACCAGCAGCCAGCATAAAGCCAAACAAGACAAATAGTTCTTTTATCTGCAGATGAGACACGCCACGTTTGCTTCAGGCTGAGCCTAGCAGCATGGAATGGGCCAAGGCTCTGAAGGTGGGAAAGACAGCCTGAGACTCATACAGAACCTTGCCCACCTCAGGAGATTCACACTTTTATTGCTGCCTATGGCACTTCTCTGCCCTCCTGTCTCTCTCTGAGGCCCAAGGACTGTAGCCGCTAAGGCGAGCTGTCACCAAGTGAAACCTCAGGGCAAGTCTGGAGTCTGGCTACCTTAGCTGCTCCCTGGAGTCGCTCTCAGTGAATGACAGGAAGCCACCAGACAGCTTGGGGTTGGGGTTGCCAGAACCCAGATGTAAGCCAGCTCTCCTATGGCCCCTTCTTTCTCTACCCTCCTTCCCTCTGCCATGGCCTTCTCTAGAGAGTCTTCCCTGTGCATCGGTTAGGAGTGTGGGCTTTGCCCCTTTTGGCCTCTGTGAAGGATGGACTCAGAGGAGGAACCAGAAGTCTCATAGGGAAACACCCCTGCCGACACCCAGGGGGCCTAGGCAGAATGGGTTGGGGGAAGGTAGGAGCTCAGCCAATGTGACAAAGGGACACATTTCCTGAGGTTCCTGATCAGGGGAGGTTTGGGGTTTGTGAAAACACAGGAGTAGAGTTGAAGCAAGCTGGGCCAGGCCTGCCCCAGTCAGAGAAAAGGATCCTGCTGGTCCCATGAGGCCATTGCTTTAGCTCCCAGAACAGTCTGGAAAGAAGAGTCCAGCAAGACCATAAGGTGACACCACCACTTCTGCCTTCACCAAATTTCTGCCTCACAGGAGGGCCGGAGAGCAGGAGAGGATGGGAGTATGTGTGGGGGTCAATTCAGCTTCTCCAGGATGCACCGAATCCGGTCAACCCCTCTCAGACTGGTAGGGGCCTCTGTAGTGTGGCCGTGCAGGAACACACACCCCTAGTTCACCATGGTTCCTGGAAGTTACACCATGGGAGTTCTACCTTCTGGGGAGCCCACCTTAGAGGCAGCCTGAGGAATAGTCTCCTTCCTGTGGCCTCCGGTCCCCAGTTCCTCCTGTCCCGTGGGGAAGCTACAGCCTGCAGGTAACCCATATCCACAGATCACACGTTGAAGGCCTTTCCTACCTGTGTGACATTTTTTTTTTTTGGCTTTTCGAGACAGGGTTTCTCTGTGGCTTTGGAGCCTGTCCTGGAACTAGCTCTGTAGACCAGGCTGGTCTCGAACTCACAGAGATCCGCCTGCCTCTGCCTCCCAAGTGCTGGGATTAAAGGCGTGGGCCACCACCGCCCGGCTCTGTGTGACATTCTTATGCTGCCATGAGGGTGACACAAAATGGCCTAGCAGCCTTGATGTTTCTCCAGCCCCACTGGCCATGTGTTTAAAATCACAGCCCCCTGTCCCGTTCAGCTCCAGGTGCTACCTTTCAGCCAACATAGCGGCAGTGTCTCCCTGTGTTGCTGAGGTTTCCAGGTCCCGGGGAGCAGAACCAGCTGCAGTCATCACTCAGAGAGCTCTCAGGTTGCTGGAAACACAGCTGGCTTCCGTTTCCCACCCTGACAGGAGAGGCTGCGCCGAACCTCTGCTGAGTCTACAACTTTTCCCTCCCAGGGTCGTCTCTTCCACTGGGGTGGCTCCTAGGGTAACTCCTAGGACCAGGGATGCGGCTCAAATGCCTGAACCCTGGGGACTGCACAGACGAGGTGGTGATGGTGTAGGAAACTATCTGCTCCCCACTTCTTCCTACAAGTAAAGAGACTGAGGTCACAGAGAGGAGGTGACCCATGGGAACAAAGCCCAGCAGGTCAGCCACCTCTGTGGGCTTTTCCACGCACATGATGCACATATACACACCCAGGCTCACACACATAAATGTATAATAAAATAAATATTTTAAAAAACCTTATGCCAGATGTGGTAGCCCATACATATAATCTTAGCACTTGAGAGACAGAGGCACGAAGATCGGAAGTTCAAGGTTAGCTTTGGCGACCTTAGAAGTTTAAGACTAACCTGGCCGGTATGAAACCCTGTCTCAAAATCAAAACAAAATAAAACAAAATATATTGTGATAGAGAACACCTGCCTTGCAAACTCCAAATTTCAAGAGCTGAGGCTGTGGTTCAGTGACAGAGCCTTTGTCTCAAATGCATGAGGCCCTGGCTGGGTTCAGTCCCCAGGACTGCTAAACAACACAAACGAACAAAGACAAAGCCAACCAAGCACTACAAACTCCAAAGACTTCCAAAACTATTCAGAGTAACATGATTAGCACACCTGATATTCAAATATTGTCATCATGTACCCTGAGAACACTAAGATGCCCTATCCACTGTGACCCCACTTTCAGTTGACAATTGTCTGTGTGACGATCCCACTACTGGATAGAGTCAGGCTGCAGGTGGGCACGAATCTGGGGACATGCTGTCAACCCATCACAAACAGGAAGTATGTTAAAGACGTCTAAACAGGGGTCATGGAGCAGAGTAGCAGGATGTCTGCCTAGCGTGCACAAGGTCTGGGTTCGATCCTTCATATAAAAACAAAACAAACCCAAACCATAACAAAACAACAAAGGGCTATGTAGTGGCTTGGATTTTTTTTATTTTTGTTTTTATTTTGTTTTGTTTTTGTCAATAACATTAGCTTGGATCATTGAGGAAAGAGGGAACCTCAGGTAAGAAAATGCCTCCATCATATTGGCCTGTGGGCAGGTCTGTGAGGGCATTTTCTTGATTAATAGTTGAGGTGGGAGGGCCTGGTCCACTATGGGCAGTACCACCCCTGGGGTAAGTGGTCCTGGATTGCACACACACACACACACACACACACACACACACACACACACACACACACAAAGCAGACTGAGCAAGCCATGGAGACAAACCAGTAAACCGTGTTCCTCCATGGCCTCTGCCTCTGTTCCTACCTTGAGTTCCTGCCCTGACTTCCCTTCGTGATGAATGAAGGCTGAAACAAACCCTTTCCACCCCAAGTTGCTTTTAGTTGTGGCCTTTATCAAAACCATAGAAAGTAAAACAGGACAGAAATTGGTCCCGGAATGTAGGCAATCGCTGTGACAGACCTGACCATATTATTTTGGGGAGCGCTGTGGAAATGTTTAGAATTTTAGGCTGGAAAATCCATTAATGCTCCAAACCTAGTGGGATGCGTTGTAGAAGCTTGGGAGATGAGAATGCGGGGAGCATGCGGGGAGCATGCAGGGAGCATGCGGGGAGCATGCGGGGAGCAGAGCAGATGATGGGGGCCTGGCCTGGGAAGTTTCAGTCTCTCAGATGCTGTTGGGGCTGTTCATGTGGTACAGTGGCATTTCAATTGTATTTTAATAGATAAAGCTTGTCTGGGGATCGGGAGAGTAAAACAGCCCTACTGGTCAGCGCTACAGCCAGGCGGTGGTAGCACACACATTTAATCCCAGTAGCCATACTAGTTGCCATAGAAACTAGGCAGTGCACACCTTTAATCCCAGTGGTGCACACCTTTAAACCCAGAACTAGAGAGGGTTATAAAATGGGAGGAGACAACTCTCAGACACAGTCTCATTCTGAGATTCCTGGCGGCAGGATCGCCATTTCGGACTGAGGTTGAGGTAAGAGCCAGCCGCTGGCTGCTTTGCTGTTCAGATCTTCAGGTTGAACCTCAGTTTCTCTCTCTCTGAGTTTTTATTAATTGTGCTTCAATGTGGTATTTTGTATTAAGAATATGTGGTTTCTGGACTGGGAATGGTGGCACACACCTTTAGTTCCAGTACTTGAAGGACAGAGGCAGGCGGATAGATTCCTGTGAGTTTGAGGCCAGCTTGGTCTAGCAAGTTCTAGATCAGCCAGGGCGATGAAGGAGGGACTCTGTCTCAAAAAAAACCAACCAATCAACCAACCAACCAAACAAAAAACCACCAAAGCCTGCAGTTCTCATCTCAGGTGGGGCTGAACAATCAGCTGTGATTACCAAGAGACCAGCACCACTGAATGAGACCTCTGCTTTGCTGCGACCACCACTACTGGTAGCCAGGGCAGAGAAATCAATTGTGATTAATAGAGACCAGCATCATTGAACTGAACATCTGGAAAGTACTTCCTCAGAGTCAGTGAACAGAAGCTGTGGTTCAGAGGGAGCTGGCAGTCGAACGGGGCCATGTCTAAGAATCTCCCAGGTGGTGCTGGTATTGGCAGCACACGAGCTGCAGGATTGGCAGGATCATGGAGAGCAGCCGAGGCTTGCCATTGTGAGGGCCAGGAGAGGCCCGTGGGGAAGGTGCAGCCTCAGCTGCTGTGAAGGCCCAGGATTGGAGGGAGTCACGGAGAGAGGCTGAGGCCTGACAACATGTGGCAGGGTCAGAGTCCCTGGAAATGGCCCAAGGAGGCATCGGTGAAGGTGCAGACTCAGCTGCAGCAGAGAATATTGGAGCCACGAGGTCTGTGGGCTGACTACCCAGAGCGGCAGCAGGTGTGGGGTGGAGCGGCCCGAGCCTACAAGGGAAACTGTGTGTTGTGGCAGAGCCAGAGAAGTGTGGCTGCTCAAGCCCTTCAGGGCCCAGGAGATCATGAGCGAGACCCAGGGATGTACAATGGGTTATTTACACCGAGAGACTTTGGCTTTGCTTTGATTGTGACTGTGTCCCCCTTCTTCCTCCATGGAAGAAGAAGTATGTAACTTGTTTTTAATTTTATAGAAGTCCACAGTTGCAAGACTTAGGGTTTTCTAGATGCTGGATAATTTAAAGTGTCTGCATGTTTTAAAGAGTGGGATTTTTTAAAGTTGGACTGTGTTTCACATTGTGATATTTACTTGAGATCTTGGAGATTAAAAAAAGAATTGTCTTGGTTTAATAATGATGTATTTGTATGTCAGGTTGCAAGGGGTTAATTGTGATGGAAGTATAAACCTTAATTAGAAAATGCCTCCATCAGATTGGCCTGTAGGCAAGTCTGTAGGGCATTTCCTTAATTAATGATTGATGTGGGTGGGCCCAGCTCTCCGTGGGTGGTGCCCCCTCTGAGCAGATAGTCTTGTGTAAGAAAGGAAGATGAGCAAGCCAGGGAGTTGAGTAGTGTTCTTCCATGGCCTCTATCTCAGTTCCTGCCTTGAGTTCCCATCCTGACTTCCCTTTACGATGGACTAGAAGCTGTAAACTGAAAACAAACCATTTCCTCCCCAAGTTGCTTTTGGTCATGATTTTTATCACAGCAAAGGGAGAAAGCGAGGGCTGAGCCCTAAGCGAGCCCTAAGCGGCAGTAAGCGGGTGCCAGGATAGCTGCTTTAGCTGTTGCACGTTCAAATTCTTTCCCGACGGTTGTCGCATTTAAAGGGAAATTCTGTAGTTAGAACCTCATTGTTACAGTTCATACTGTGAAACTCACGGGAATAAACTTACCCTGACCATTACGTGTGTGAGTGGGACCTGGGGAGTAGTGACATCAGGATGGATGGTGCTGACGTAGCCACAGTGGACACGGCTACAGTGGATCCTCCATTGTGGCTTTAGTTTTCTGATTGCTATGGTCAAGCCCCCGACTCAAGCAGCTTAGGGGAGAAAGGGTTTGCTCTGTTACAATTGGAGGAGACACAATCCATCACAGCAGGGAAGGTAAGACAGGCAGCCACATTGCTTCAGCAGACAGGAAGCAGAGAGAGGGATGGAGGTGCTCAGCCCACTCTCCCCTTTTTATTCAATCCCGGGTCAGTGGGATAACACCCATATTTAGAGACCATCTTCTCAGCTCGATGCACCAAGTCTAGGAACTCCCTCCAAGGCATGCCCAGGGGTTTGTCTTCTAGCTGACTTTGGTTTCTGTCAAGTTGGTGGTATCAATCATCACGGATTCTTTTGATTGGTTGGTATCCCTGCCACTCTGGTCATTATGTATTTTGGAACTCTCACAATTGCTTTTCTAGGATTTTCAGAAACAAAGCGCCATGGGCTAAGGTGGTGCTCAGAACATTTCTTTTTCACAATTCTGGAAGAGGGGAGAATGAGACTGTATGTGTGTATGTGTGTGTGTGTGCGTGTGTGGGGGGGGGGTGGAATTGGCTTCATCCATAGCCCCTCTTCTCCATCCATAATTTCCCAACGTCCATCCTATAGCTGTGTCTGTGTTCTTGTCTCTGCTCAGCAGGATTCTAGGTCCACTGGTTTCAGGGCCACCCAAATGATCTCATTGGAACTCAACTCAGTTTAACTTTTAGTGTGTGTGTGTGTGTGACTGAATGCATACCATGTGGATGCCCCCAGAAGCCAGAAGAGGGTGTCAGATCCCTTGGAGCTGGAGCTGCAGGCAGTTATGAGCCACCCAACAGGGGTGCAAGAGAGCATTCTCAAAGGCTCTGCCACTGCTCTAGCTCAGTAGTTCTCAACCTGTGGGTCGCAATTCTTTTGACGAAACTCTTTTGCCCCAAATATTTACATTACGGTTCATAAAAGTAGCAAAATTACAGTTATGAAGTAGCAACAAAATATTATGATTGGGGTCACCACAACATGAAGGGTCGCAGCATCAGGAAGGCTGAGAACCACACTGGTCTAGCTCCTTACCATCGTTTGCAAAACTTCTGTAGCAACCGTATCCTCAAGCATGGGGAAATATTTTTAAAAAGAATTTCAACAAATAAATTGGGGGGCATAATTCCTCTCGTACACACCCCTGCCACTATACTCTGGTTCCCTCGTAATCAGAGAGAGGAGCCCCGAATTCTGTCCTTTCAGGCTGCATGAGTAAGAAGGCTGGAGACAAGCCATGATTTGGCTGGGACTGCAGAGCTGTGGACCCTATCAGGTGCCAATGGGATTCCATAGGTGTCATCCTGGGGGCTGAGTGACAGCCCTGTTGTGTTAAAGGTGTCTGACTCTGGGGCCCACCATCCCCGTGCTGGGTGTTCCCTTCAAGAAACCTTCCCATAGAGGTCTCGCAGGAGAACCTTCTGATGCTGCTCCTTGCATCAGTTGGGGAAGAAAGAAGTTGAGGGGGAGCCTGGGGGATCCAGGCTCATCCAGGGTATGAGCTGTACAGCTGGCAGAAGCCAAGAACACAGTGACAGATGGTCAGGTGGGGACCTTAACACTACAGAGCTGATGGGCAGGGGCCTACAATGCATCTGCTTGAGTAAACATGGGGACACTTGATATGTCTAAGGATGCATGTATATTCAAGGAGGTGGGGCAGAGGAAAAGCTAAATCCCGCTAGTGACACACTGTAAGGTCTGCAGGGTGGGCAGGTAGCCAACAGGCATAAGCCTTACTCCAGCACAAGGAAGGCCACAGACATGTCCAGGGCCCTGAGGCCCATAGGAACAGTGAGGCGGGCAGTGGCTCGGCAGTCAGAATTCCAATGGAGCAAAGCATGAGCAGGCCCTAATTGCGCACTCCTGAGGCAGGGCTGGGCCTGGGAGGGCTTGGAAGACTTAGCTTTCTGCGTGCCTGTCAGCTGAGGTCTGGTTCCAGACTGGGACAGCCAGAGCTCTTGAGTCAGCTCTGAAGTTCTGTCCCCAGTGAAGGGTAGGGGCCTTGGCCTCTGGAAGCAGGTCAAGGCTTGTGGATGTTCAGAAATGTGTAGTCGAGAGTGTCTTCTTGGTCCATGGCCTCTGGCTGGCCAGCTCTGGCGCCAGTCCTGACATCTCTCTCCTCCTCCCTGCAAAGCCCCATTGGAGGCCAATGACTGACCAGACTTTGCTGAAGGCTGAGCTGGGGCCGGGAGGGACAGGGATTGCTGCAAGTGTCTGGAAGCTTCCATATGCTCTGCCTCATAATTAGAGTGACATTGTGCAGTGCCGGCCAGGAGATTGGTGTTGACCCAGGGTATGGGGGCCTCCTTAGGGCTTCTAAGCCAACCATGGCAGTTCCAGAGCTGTGTGAGAGGCTGCGGGCTCTGGGAGCCCCTTCCACGTGGCATGGCCCCGGGCAAGCTGCTGTCTTTCTCTTTACCAAAGCAATGAGGTCAGGGGTGGTCCTTGCTTGGGGCACAGGTGCCCCTTTGTAAATTTCAAAGCATGCTGGCGTGGGAGGTGGCAAGAACAGTCTACAGAAACGAGTTAGTTGAAGTCACTTCATGCTAATGAAAAACACAAGGTTCCACCTGGTTCTTTGCTTGGGCTGCAATAACTCAGGGAACCTGAGCTCAAAACCCTTTCATGGTGGCACACACCTGAATCCTAGCTCTGGGGAAGTAGAAGCAGGAGGACCACAAGTTAACATAGCAGATACATTCCCAGCACCACAGAAGTCAAAACGCACACATTTGGGGCCAGCCCATTGTATCTCTTTCTGTTCAAAACTCCCTTAGTCCCCCAGAGTTGCAGCATGACCTCTGAATCCAATTCCCTTGTTCAGCTTCAAGGCCTTCCAAGATCTGTTCTGAAACACTTGGGTTGTTTTCTCACATGCTACAGGAATCTACTACCAAATTCTTCCCCCCTTCCCCACACTTCAACCTTCTGCACTCCTCATGGAATTTCCTCAGAAGCTCACCATTGTTCCAGGTTATCCAATACCTAGGGGACAGATATTTCTCTCAAGCCAGCTCAGGAGAGTGTCTCCCTCTTACATCTAGAGATAACAGCGCTAGCCATATAGCTATCATGAGAAACATTGCTGGGAGTCCCCAGCAGTGCCCTAGGGTTGCTGGTTGGGCCACCCAGGTTTCCAAGTCATACCATCTTTACTGCTGGTGACAGCAAGGGTGTGCGTGGCCCTAACAGTGTCCTCTGAGCTCAGGACGAGGGATTGGAGAGCTATAGTTAGAGCCAGCCGGTGAGGGGACAGCGGCCAAGGCCACCAGGACCTGCTGCTTTTTCTTGGGAACCTGCTTCCAGAAATCATCTCAGCTCTGGGTCCTTCTCTTAGCTGGACTAGGGTGAGCCTGAGATCTCCCCTCCCCCACCGCCTCACGCCACGCTGGCCAGTACACAGGCTGGGAGCCTGCAAAGACTCTGCTGCTTTGGATGACCTCGTGAGAAGGCTGTCACTGTCTGATAACCTCAGGAAGCAGGGCAGCCATGAGCCGAGCAGTGCTTCTCTACAGACAACAGACACAGTAGGAGGACAGCATCTCTGGGACGCCTTCTCACGGCAAGGGCCAGCTCTCAGTGCCCTTGCTTGCAAACACTCGAAGACACAGGCCAAGGCCCCTTGCCCAGGGTCACAAGGTCAGTAATAGGATTGGCCAGAATTCAAGATCTCAGGACCCTGGGCAGATTCTGGAGGCTGGGTTTTCCCACTCTGTGGCCCCTCTCAGAAAACATGCTCGGTGGGAGCCCTCCAAGTAGCACAGGAGAAGGCTGAGTCCATCCCAGGCATGCTTCCCACCAGTATCTGGTGGGACACTGGTACTTGTATCAGCTCTATCCAGCTCTCCTGTTCTGGGGCTCCATCCATGACACTACCACTCAGTGAGCACCCAGGAGACAGCCACTCCCATCCTTCCGGAATGGGAGCCCACTGCCATCCTTTATGTTTCCGGGTAGGGAAGGGGGAGGCTGGAAGGCGGTGATGTCTTCCAGTCTGGCTCTTAGTGAGACCCACAGAGGAAACCGGAGTTCATGTGGGCTTCATTGCTGTGGGCAGTCCTTTTGTCAGGGCCTGTTTCCAGCACCGACCAGAAGCCAGCAGCCCTCCCCGCACCCCGCCCCAGACACACACACCAGTGACAAAGTTCTCATGTTCTCAGGCTGCCTCTAGAGTGTCACAGAGTGGCCTTGCCCAGCCTCAAAATCATCTAAAGAAAACCATCATACTGTCCTGTCCTCGGGCATCCCCGACCCAACTTTCTCACTTCCGAGACCTCAGACCATTCTGATAGTTCCCCAGGGTGGACTAGTCACTGCTGGTTACAGTATGGAGTCTTGCAGCCAAATGGAAGGGCATTCATTCATGAGCATCTGAGACAAGGTGTGGACAGTGACTTGTTTTGGCCATTGGTATTCGTGTAGAAGTATTGCCAGCCATTTAGGTCTCTTTAGAAGGTATTACCATATGTGCTTTGCCAACCCCTTTTTCTTCCTCTGTATTTATTTATTTACTTATTTATTTAAACAATCTTTCTATGTATATTGGCTTTGAACTCATGGCGATCTTTTTGCTTCAGCCTCCTGAGTAGTTCAATCCCCTCTCTGGATCCTTCTGCTTTGGAGTAGGGTATTCTAAATGGAAGTATCACTGTCACCTTGGATCCAAGGATAAAGATGACACGTATCAAGGTTGTAGCTAAATGTCCACTATGGGAACATGAAGCATGAGAGAGAAGCCAGTGGTATCTGGGGATCTTTTGTTATTGAAGCAAAACTTAGTTTAGTGAGATGCATGCCTCACTTGTCAGTGTCTCTTCTGAAAAGGAAGTGAGGCAAGTAGAAAAGGAAGTCTTGCCCTTGTATTCTGGAAGTTTCCATTCAGTCAGCATCCCTTAGAGCTGTAACCTGCCCCTCACTCACAAGAACAACTGCTAGAGAGACCCACGGCCAAACATTGGGCGGAGCGCAGGGGATCCAGCAGAAGAGGGGGAGGAAGGATTGTAGGAGCCAGTGGGGTCAGGGGCACCATAGGAAAGCATTAGAGCCCACTAACCTGGGCTCATAGCAGCCCATGGAGACTGAACAGACAGCCAGAGCCTGCTTAGGACTGACCTATGTGTTGCAGTTGGGCGACTTGGTTTTCTTGTGGGACTCCTGGCAGTGGAAGCAGGGGCTGTATCTGTCTCTGTTGCCTGCATTTGGGACCCATTCCTCCAGCCTTAATGAAAGGGGGGGGGGTACCTATTCTCACTACAGATGTGCCCTGGCAGGCTGATATCCATGGGAGAGCCACCTTTATCTGAATAGAAACAGAGGAGGGGGAAGGAAAGGGGAGGGGAGGTGGGAGGAGGAACTGGGGAGAGAAGAGGGAGGGAAAACTTTGGTTGGGATGTAAAAGCAAAAATAAAATAAAATAAACAAAACAAACAGAAACCAATTGCCAGCACCCCTTTCTCATTCCCTCTGTAGACAAAGAGGCATCTCTGCCTGGGCCAGGAGTGTCTGTTCACCCCAACTCTTCTCCCCAGCTAAGTTTTTCAAACACTTTATTATAACATTTTCAAGTACACTGAGGTTGAAAGAAGGCTGAGGGGAGCTTAGTGGCAGAGCACTGTGCAGACAAGTAGAAGGCCCTGGATCCCATCCGGCATCACCAAAGAGTGTGTTTGGCGGCACATGCGACTGGAGTTGGAGTTAACCACTAGACTATCCCGAAGCCACAATCCTGATAGTGTCAAATGTGAGAGATGACAGAGAGCCACAGGAACTTTGGGCATGGCTGGCAGGGAGTGCAAAACAGCGTAGCCACTTTGGAAGCAGTTTGGTACATTCTAGAAAGCTAAGGATGTCTTTCCACCTGTCCAGCATGGTTCTCCGGTATTGACCTGAATGAGCTGAACACTAGTGCCTGGGGACATTCAGAGCTGACGTCTACCCAGAACTTGGATGCAACTGGATGTCCTTCCACGGTGAGTGAACGTGGTGGCTCAGACAGTGGGTAGTGTCGTGTCGTAGCTCACCTCTGTTGTCAGCTTGACTCAAAACACACATCTAGGTGTGCCTGTGAGGGTGTCTGCAGAGAGACAGAGCTGAGGAGGGAAGGCCCTCCCTGAACGCGGGTGGCACCACTCTGTGGTCTGGGTTCCATAGAGAACAGAATGAGAAGGACTAAGAAGGCTTGGTGAGCCCCTCTATTCCGTTCCCTGCTCCCCAACTGGATGCCTTGCAACTGGATATCTCACCCTCTCTCTCTATGCTTATGTATGTGTATCTGTGAACCTGCGTCTTTGTGTTGGTTGTCTATATGTCTCTGTCTAGTGTGTGTGTGTGTGTGTGTGTGTGTGTGTGTGTGTGTGTGTGTGTGTGTGTGTTCAGTGCCGGGGAACAAGTCAGAGCCCTGAGATATCTGGGCAAGCTCTCTACTCTGAGCCACATTCGCAGTCAGACATACAGGGAACTTAAGAGCATTCGATTGTCCAGAAAGGCTACACTCTGGGAGTCTAGCTCTGGTATTCTGGAAGGAGCAGAACTAGAGAGAACTAGAAAGACCAATGGTTTTCGGGCAGAGGGACAAGTCGAGGGCATTGTAGGGCCATGAAATTACCTGCTGCTGCTGTGACAGTGGGTGTGTGCCACTGTGAATTTGTCAAAATCCACAGCACCAAGAGTGATGTTTCACACTCTGGACTTTACTTGATGGTGACATGATTATGGCTGCTGTGTCCCAGAGAAGCCCCACTCTGGTGGGATGCTCCTGGAGTGGAAGGTTGTCAGGGAAACGGAGGGCCATGTGGGAACTCCTGCATCCTGCTCAGCTTTGCTGCAACCAAAATGCTGGAGAATTAATGGTGCCGAGGAGATGGCCTAGTGGCTAAAGTGTTTGCTACCCAGCTTGGGCCACCTGATCCTGTGTTTCCAGAACCCATGGAAATTGGGGTGTGGTAGCAAGATTCTGCAAGTCCAGAATTCTTACGATGAGAGGGGAGGTAGAGACAGGAGACTCTCCAGAACCTTGTAGGCAAGCTAGCCTCGAACACACAGAAGCCAACAATGGACTCTGCCCCACTTACTACAGGCAAGGACTGACACCCAAAGTTGTGCTCTGACCTGGATCCACCTACACACCATGGCATGTGTGAGCCCATGCTTACATAAATGAACTAATAAATTAAGTGCATAAATTAGAAAGTGCCTATCAAAGGCAAGCAGATGGAAATCTGTAACTGAAATAAAATACGGAAGCGAAGTGTTCGTTCAGTAGGCTCAGTGACAGCTCAGAGCCAGACATGGTGGCACATGACATGGTGGTACATGCCTGTCGCCCTGGCCCCTGGAAGGTCAAGGCGAGTGGGGCAGCTGTTTAAAATATACAGCCTAGTAGAGCCTAGTGACATCCTGCTTCAAAAAACCCCAAACCAATCAAAATAAAACATTAATGGGAATTCTTCAAGTCAAAGAGAAAAGAGTCCCAGACAGAAAGCCAGCCCCCAGGACGAAATGGGAGACTTTTTTTTCTTTATAAAACTCTCACATTTTTGATTGGTTGTTTAATCAAGGCTATTAGAAATGTAGACGTAAGTGCAGGGTGGCACAAATACAAAGAGCAGAGGCCACTGACACAGTAAGACGATGCTTAGAGAGTTGTAGAGCAGAGGGGACCGGCGGAGTTACACTGTACTTAACCTCATAGGTCAGGGGGACCAGCACAGACTGTACTTACACCTCATAAGTCAGGGGGGACCAGCGTAGTTAGACTGTACTTACACCTTATAGGTCGGGGGGACCAGCACAGACCACAGACTGTACTTATACCTCATAGGTCGGGGGGACCAGCACAGACTGTACTTACACCTCATAGGTCCGGGGGACCAGCACAGACTGTACTTACACCTCATAGGTCGGGGGACCAGCATAGACTGTACTTACACGGTCATAGTTCAGAGGGGATCGATGCTGTTAGACAATACTTACACAGTTGTGGCAGTAGTGGGGCATAGTCACTAGTTTTCTGTTGGTAATCACACAACACCACAGGCTGGGTGGATTATGAAGAGGGAAGGATTGGTTGGTTCACTGTCCTGATGCTGAAAGGTTGAGGGGTCACATCTAGTGATGATCTTCTGCTGGCAGTCCCAAAGTGGCACAGGACATCAGATGGTGAGAGACAGGGTGTGTGTGTGTGTGTTTGTGTGCCAACAGGATTCTGGGCCGTGGCTCTCAGTTGGTAGAGTGCTTGCCTCGTCTGTTTGAAGCCCTAAGTTTTATCCTCACCCCTGCACAAATCAGATGTGGTGCACACCTGTAATCCTAGAACTGGAAGGTGGAGGCAGGAAGATCAGAAGTTCAAGGTTATGCTTGACTACATATTAAATTGGAGACTAACCTATACTACATGAGACCCTATCTCAAGAACAAAAGTCAGCCAAGAGGGGATTTCTGGTCTTTTCAGCACTGGAACCTAGCGCTCAGAATGTAGACACCATAGACACTAGACTTGAAAGCAGGCTTCCGTTTGTACAGCAGTCACACCTTGGATCCTCCTCCGGTTTCAGCTTGTTCTCTTTAAACAAAGCTAGAGGCTTCACAATTATCCTATCTACCGCTTCTGGAAAATTCTCCTACCAATGCCCTTGCCTTGTTAGGATGCTTGCTTGGAGAAAGCATCCATAAAGTTAATTTACACTAAAGTGTGAGCAACTGCTCTTTAAATAGCCCTTACAGGACTGGCAGACCAACAGGTCTCTAAGAAACCATTCTGATGGATGAAGAGGTCACCTGGAGAGGGGCGGGGAGGCAGGCAGTCAGGTTTCCACCTAGAGCACACCACCCAACCTTCCTGGACCCATTTCTTCCCCTGCAAAGCAAAGACTGAGGCTAGCATAGCCAGTGGTGCTTCTGCCCCGCCTAGTCACACCCTCACACACCCTTCTACCCCTTTCTAGTGCACGTTCTTGAGACCGAAGAATCTGGGTTCAGAGTCCAGCTGATCAGCAAAGTGTGGTGCTAGCAATGCTGGGTGGGGTGTGCTTTCCCTAGCCCTTCTGGGGTTCTCCTTAAAAAAAGAGACTTGAGCTGTTCCTTGGGCTGCAGCCATGAATCTGCCACAGTGACTATTCCTTCTGGGTTCCTCACTGTTGTACGGGCTAAGGGGTTTGGGGTGGGGAGCACGGGCCTAGCATGTTGAGGTACCTTGGGTTCTATCCCTGGGGAGTGGGAGGAAAGAAAGAGGGGAAGAGGGAGAGAGATAACAGCTCCACATTGCCAAGCCTCCCTGAGGGTTCCAGGCCAGCCCTTGACAATGGTTGCTGGGCCCAAAGAAGACCTGAGTGCCGAGGGGTGGCCACTTCCTCTAGCTCACCACCACACAGGGCACAGCACCGATGGCTGCAGAAGCTCTGTGATGTTTGTGCTCACTGCCGATGTCACAGGAGCCTGGGGACAAAAGAGAGTTGGAACCCAGAGGCTCCTCCAGCAATTAGATACCTTTCTGCTTCCTCTCGCTGGGAAATTCAGCCAGAGAAATGAAAGAAACAAAGCCCCCAACTCCAACACTTCAGTAATTGAGCTGACAAAAGGAGGCTCTGGGAGAGAGACAGCTCTGACAGCTATGCTGACTGCCATGGGGGGAGGGGACTGCAGGGATGGCCCAGGAGGCCTTCCTTCTTCCTGCCCCAGGATGCAGACCATGTCTCTTCCAGGAAGAAGGCAGGAGTGGTCTCAGAGGCCAACAGACCCTCATTGGTGTCTGCTGGCTTGGTGGTGGAGGGGTCATAATGGCATGTAACACTCACCAGGGAAGAGGTAAACACACATCAGCCAAGGGCCTGAGAACCACAGGCTGCATTCTCAGGGATCACAGAGGACACATCAGGGTCTTCTAACCCCAGGGCTCTGAGCCAAGAGCTTGGCCCTACATTCCCAAAAGAGTCCATGTCCCTCCTCCTTTGCCATTGGGCAGATGCAGTCCTGAGAGCACTCAGCTGTGGGTGGTTCCCCACCCTGGTGGGACCAGATCTAGTTTCTCAGCAGCAATGAGTCCTAGACAGATGCTGGCACAGTTGGGAGCTGGCAGGTGGCTACCAGTCTCCTATGGCCCTGCCAGTCAGAACACTTTCCATCTCTAGAGAAACCAAAGGCCGCCACACTGCCTCTGAGGCCCCAATCTTTCCTTGGTGTGTCTTTCTGAATGGATGAGCCCGGGTTAGTAAAGACCTGTTCCCAGACAGGGTAAACAAACGTGAACAATGAACAATGGCAACCCCTGATGGCTAGCATGTCACACAGGCTAAATAGACCTATGAGGGAACAGGGGGGAGGGGGGACTAAGGAGTGTGGCAGCTCCAGAGATGGATGGGGCTTGCATTTATTGCTAATTCTGCCCTTGAGAGAGGATGGACAGGAAGGGATGAAAATGGGATGGGAAAGAAGACACAGCACAAATGAGAGATCTCACAGTCTGAGGCATGGATCCTCGGCATCCAGGGGGCAGAGCAGGGCTCCCACAGTCTGTG
>NW_004949096.1:35780983-35800891 GCF_000317375.1 Microtus ochrogaster
TCAGGGAATCTCTGCATTACAGTTTCAGTCCACAGTGGCAGCATAATGGAGTGGAGGGTACTGGCTGAACAGTGGGCAGCCTCCTCAGGTTCAAGGCCAGCCTTCTACAGCTGCCATATTTGGTGGAGCAGTGGCTGTCCCGCACAACAGAACACTTACTGCATGCCGGCCCAGGGTACAGCCAGGGAGTCCCGAAAGTCGGAAACCTTCACTCTTGCTATGTTCTTTCCTCTCCTGGGGGATCACTCAGCTGTATCGCCATTCCATGACCTGCCCCTTTCTGGTATTCCTCACTACCTTGACACTGCAGAGAACAGACGGAAGATGGAGGAGGTGTGGTAGATTTCAGGATAAAAACTGCCTGGTGACGGGCACGGCACATTCCCTTCTCTTGTTTGGGTGGAATGGCATTTCTAGAGGTTTCCTGAGAGAAGCAGAGCTGGGGGGGGGGGGAGGAACGGTGCCCTGCTGCTTGAGAACCCACCATGGTCTCCAGGAGCAGATCACTGACCTTGGGGAAGACCTGACCTCCAGCCTGGCTGAGCTCTCAGCTTCCAGCTACTGGGCATCTCCTCTGACCTCCACAGTAACATCCTGTCACCCAGAAGCCCCGGGAAGCAGGCATGGGAAACACTAACAAGCAGGGCATCCACTGTTATCGTAAGGAAAGCACACTGAGGTCAGGTATCAGGAAGAGGCTCTACTGTTATTTATCCATTTTGCTGCATTGGATCCTAGTCCAAGGCCTGGCCTAGGCTAATATTGTGCCACTGACCTGTACTTGAGGAATTCACGTTAAGTACAAGGAAAGCAGGGGAGAGAAGGGGGAAGGGGGAGCCCCCTTCTTGCTTGTGACAAACCTGGCAGCTGCAGCCACTGCCTCCCGCTTGGGATGATTTTTATCCCAGAAATGATTACATTTTGAATGATTCCTAGTTTTGAGGGGCAGAGGGGCTTGTGTCTAAACTGGAAGCTACAGCAGGAGGGGACAGTGGGGTACCGCAAAGCTGCCTAGGGGCTTCTCTTGCCTTTCACTGCTGGGCCCTGCTGGCCTGGGGCTCGGTGTCCCTGCCTAACGCTGTGTAGTGATCAAGGGGCACTGAAGTCAATGACGAAACGAAAAAGCCATGGGTCTAACTCCAGCTGCAGGGAAAGAAACTGAAGTTAAGTCCCAGGAGAGGTTGCCCAGGCCTCGCTGAATGTCCTTGTCATGACATACGCTCTGAGCGTCTCCCAGGGTGAAGTTCTGCCTGGGACACATAGCCAAGACCTCAGGCATCACCCCAGGATTGGGATGACACACCCCACAGACACTCTGGCTGCTCCTCTGTCCACAAAAGGAGAAACGCTGCAGGAGGAGGCAGGACTGCATCCCAGTGTGACCCTTGGCAAGGGACAGCCACAGGCACAGGCCTAGAGGACAAAGTTCTCTGCCTCAGGTGTAAAGAAAGATCCGAGGAAGAGCTGAGAAACCCTCCATGATGGCTTGGGGGAGGGAAATATGTCATCTCAGACAAGACATCGGAGGGGGGAGGGGAGGGAAGGAGGGAGAGAGAGAGAGAGAGAGCGCGTGTGAGAGCGAGCCTATTATCTTATTTTAAAAACACCAGCTGAAGAAGTTTCCTTTGGGGACAGGATTTTGTCTGGGGGAGGGAAGGGTGGTGAAGAGGCGCATTAATTCTGTCTGGAATACTTTAAGCCTTTAAAAAAAAATTAACAAAGACATGTTCTCGAGCAATTAAAGAAAAATCTTTAAAACCTACTTTAAAAGATCTTGAATCTAGCTGCAGCTTCAGTGTTCCCTGGCCAGAGGTTCAGAGCCCAGAAGAGGACCCTGGTATGCAGCTGGAGGGGCTGTTTCCAGGCCCAGGCCCAAAGAACACTGGCTTCTGCTAGGGCTGGCTTGAAAGGTTTTCTCCTTCGTTCCCAGCTGGGGTAGGGACATTTGGTGCTGGGAGCTGGAGAGGTGGAGGCTGGGCTGTCAATAACTCCGTTGTTACAAGTTACCAGGTGTGCTGCTAGGGGGACCTAGACGAGGGAGAGGTCCCTCCACAAAAGAGCTTATAATGCAAAGGATGGCAGAACAAAAGGGGACAGAAAATCACGTGGGAACATCCACAGTGAAGACATTTGAAGCAGTGAGATGGGCCTCTGGACTCTATGGGGTGGGGGGCTCACCCCAACCTCAGTGCTAAGTGTTTAAGGTGGTTTTTAAAAGGATGGCTAGGAGTTCACCCATTAGAGAAGGCCAGAGTGACTCTGCAGCTAGTTAAGAAAAATAAATAAATAAAACCAACCAAACAAAAAAACAAGGCGTTTCCTGGAGATGTATCAGAAGATGAGGCTGGGAAAGCAGATGGGTTCCCATTAGCGTTGAGCCTCTGTGTCAGGCTGCTTCAGACGATCAATAAACAAACTGTTTAAGCCAAGCCTGTAAACAGAAAAAAGTTTTATCGTGCATATAACAAACAGCCAGGGTGCTTCCTGGGACGGTTAACTTAGCAGCTTAATGGGATGATCATCAAGAACGATTTCTTTCTTGAGCTTGTCTCCTCATGGTCACCAAATGGCTGCCATATCACTAGACAACACACCTTCACATCCTACAATAAGGGGGCATTTTGGGCAGGGAATTCAGCAGACTTCCTCTGAGATCACAGGGCAATGCCTTAGCCTTGAAGGGCACCAGGGAAGCAAGCAAGCACTTGGCATCTTCTCTACTAGAAAGCAATAGGGCAGTGCTGTGATTTGGGTATGAAGTGTCCTCTAATAGTGAGGGTGGCTGTGCCACAGCCAGTAGTGCCATTTGGAGGTGACCGGCTCGGGGCTTGCTAGACTCAGTCACACAGGAACCCATGAATGAATTCACATCAGAGTGGGAGGTTAGGACGGAGGGCCTAGCTGGAGAAGGAGGATCACTAGGGGTCTGTCTTCAAAGAGTAAGCTTTTCTTCCTGCTATCTTCTGAGACAGGGTCTCACCATGTAGCCCTGGCTGTCCTGGAACTTGCTATGCAAACGAAGCTGGCTTCAAACTCACAGAGATCCCCCTGCCTCTGCTTCTGAGTGCTGGGATTACAGGTCCACATTCCCATGCCTGGCCTAGAGGATAGATCTTGTCCTCATTCCCTGGCTGTCTCTTTCTGCTTCCTGGCTACCACACAGTGAGTGGCTTTGCTTTTGGCCACACCCCTTCCACCCCAGACCCCAGAGTCACAGAGCCACAGGACCCTGCCATCAGCCCTGACAGGAGCATCACGGTTACTCATCTGTCACTGTGACCAAATACCCAACAAGAAGCAACTAAGGGAGGGAAGGTTTATCCTGCTTACGGTCGGGAAGTACGGTTTATCCCTACAGGGGATGAATGAGGCAGTGGGCCACATTGCCTCCGCAGTCAGGAAACAGAGCATTGACAGGAAGTGATGTCATGGAATAAGATCCCAAGACCCACAGCCAGTGAGTCATTCTTCCAGTAGGTTCTGCTTCCTAAAGGTCCCCCAACCTTCTGAAACAACATGCCACATCAGGTGTAGAGACACGGGAGCCTGTGGGGGACATTTCACATTAAAACCACAGTACACAGCCAACAAGAAGGAGAGAACTGCACTCCATCTTGTCCAGGCACCGTGAGCTGCATCAGGGAGGAACCCCTAAGCTCCTTACCCTTTGGAGTCTTCAGGCTGGTCACATCCAGTCACTGTGTCATCTCACACAGGGCCCACAAATGCCTGTAGGACTCTGAGTATTTCCGTTTGTAGGGAAGGTGACTGAGGCCCAGGCTGTCCAGAGCTTCTGGCTCCTGGTGGCTTCAGCCCCAGGCTGAGCCATGGGCTTTTGAAACCGCAGACGTCAGACATTTTGTAAACTGCAGACTAGAATTCCTGGTGACAAACCTAAGAGAATGCTTCCAGAAACATGGTGTTAATGAAGGACAGAGCTGGGCTGGTACAGAGAGGGGCTGCCTAAGGTCACACAGCTGGCAGAAGGCTGCCAGAAGGCAGGCAGGTGACATGAGAGCTCACTGGATCTGGAAGAAAGAAGCGGGCATTGGGTCCTAGGTTCCCCAGTGGTGTGGACAGAGGGCCCAGAAGCCTCTTGACCAGAGACTGATCTAGATAGAGCTGAATCTGATCAACTGGCCTGGTGTGACACCAACGGAGTTCTTGACTCTCCTGTGAGACAAGCTAGGTCAGTCACACCACCTTGTCTAAGAGTTCAGGGTAATTTCCGCAGTGCTCTTCTGGTGTAGGACGGTTGTCTCTTTTGGCCCCTGCTCCGCTCCCCCCTCGTTCCTGCCTCTTTTCAAGATCTGGCCTCCCATGAGTTTCCAGGACAGATAGCTTTTCACAATCAGTGGGGAAAACATACATCTGGAGCGGTTCTCAACCTGTGGGTCCTGAGTCCTTTGGGATCACATATCAGAAACTTACATTGCAATTCATAACAGTAGCAAATTTACAGTTATAAAGTAGCAACAAAGTAATTTTATGGTTGAGGTCCCCACAACGTGAGAAGCTGCATTAAAGGGTCACAGCATTAGGAAGGTTGAGAACCACAGGTTTGGAAGGATCCCTAGACAGAAGACCTGGCCTTGCTCCTATCCTGCTCTGAGGCAAGACCCTGATCAGAGCCTCCATCTCTGTGAGCTCTGCTACCACCCTCCAGGTGAGGAATCTGGCTATTCATTCATTCGAGAGTCAACAAATCTGCGTTGAACACTAACTCTGTGTCAGCTTCTGGACACTAGGGCCACCACAAAGGACAAACCCCACAGCCATCCTGCTCTTGTTAGAAGACCCTGCTGAGGGAGCCAGGCTTGCCTTTAGTCCCAGCACTTGGGAGGCAGAGACAGGCAGATCTCTGTGAGTTCGAGGTCAGCCTGGTCTACAAAAAAAAAAAAAAAAAAGACCTTGCTGGGAATGATGTCATCATGCATTCTGGGAGTCTGATAGGTACATGGATAATGGGTACATTGATGTGATCAACTTAAGAGAAGGTTACAAAGATAGATGGGTGGTTGATTTGATGGATTAAAAGAAAGATGGATAGAGGGATGTATGTATGAACGGATGGATGGATGGATGGATGGATGGATGGATGGATGGATGGATGGATGGGGACATGGTGAGTGGATGAGATGGATAGATGGATGGATGGACAGATGGGGATACAGATGGATACTGAGATGGATGGATGGATGGACGGACAGACAGATGGACAGATGGGGACATGGATACAGAGATGGTGAGTGGATGAGATGGATGGACAGATGGACGGATGGACAGAGGGGGAGATGGCTACAGAGTACCTGGCAAAAGCTACATCAGGATTTTTTTTCTAGGCTCACAGCTTCTCTGGATTCTTCATTGCAGTGGGGAAGGCAAAACAGACAGCAGGACTGGCTGGCAGCCATGGTGGCTGGAGTATAAGACAGCTTATTCTTATCTCAGTGGCTACTGAGGAAGCAGCAAGGGAACTCAGGCTGACCCTGGGACTAATCTATAAACTAGAGACCCGCTTCCTTCAGAGGCCTCACACCCTAATGGTGAGGTTGTAGAGAACCAGCTGGTGAACATGTGTTCAAACAACGAGCCCATGGGGACATTTTATACCCACAGCTGCTGAAGAGATGGATGAGAAGACGAACAGACAGATGGGTGAAAGGCAAGAAGGCTGGATGGGTGGATTGACGGATAGACACAGTGGGAGGAAGCCCAACCCTTTGGCTAAGTCTCCCTCACAGAACAGATAAAACTGACAAGTGTCTTTGAAGGAGGGTGCAAAGGCAGTCCTGGGCTAGAGGCCAGTGGTCTACTGGAGGAGGCTTGGTGATGATGAGGATTAGACACCAGGAAGACTCCTCAGTCTATACTCAATCTGTGTTGACTCATCAGGCCCTAGTGCCATGGAATCCTGGGGGTTCAGGGGCCAAAGAGAGGAACAGAAGGAGGTACTGGGTAGCAAGAGTGTCAGAGGAGTGAGGGACTTCTTGTTTGTGAGGGCTATCTCCAAGGCTGGAGATTGCCTAGCCTGCTAAGAGCTACGCCATTTGCACTGGCAGGGTGGGTCATTCAGCTCTGTGGGTTGGGGTCTCTGGTTCCATCCACAGACCCTGAAGTGAGGCTCAGAGGATGACAGCAGCTTGCTGAAGGTCAGCACAACCAGCGGCGCTTGGCAACACTAGAGTTCATTCACCACACAACTGCTAAGGGGCCAAGGACAAAAGGTGCCCCAGGAGTGGCAAGATCGAGGCACACAGCAGGTCTGCTACTGGCACAGGGCTGGGTGCAGGCACCAGTGGCTTCAAGGGGCAAGATCTATTCCCAGGTATCCCTGAGTCACCAGCATCCATCCCCTCCCCTGTACTGGCGAGGCTTGGAGAGCTTCCTATCCCCCATTGTCCCGCGGATCACCTCCCACCTTCCATGTGCCTCCCACACTGCATGATCATTACCTCTGCCTCCCTGATGCACTTCACGTGTGCTCAGGCTGATGCGAATAAGGCGGGCATGAGTTGGTGGCAATGCACCTGTGGGCAGCTCCTCCCTCCTCCCAGACCATCTACTGAGCCTTCTCCCAGGGTTCAGGGTACTTAACCTCTGTCTGTAGGGCAGATGTGTTCTGTGGAGACATCACAAAGCAGTGGCAGGCTTGTAGAAGGTGGGGTTCCAAGTGCCGCAGAAGGCTCCAGGCTCCTGGAAAGGCCTCGGATGTTATATGAGGTGTTACAAAGCTTAGCTTGCTTTGCACCTTGGCAGGCTCCTTCCTGCCAACTGTGTACCCACACCCTAACGAGCCAGCCCCAAACTCACATCCTATCTCCAGGAGTGTAGTTCTCCAGGTCCTGCTGGGTCTTGCAAACCCCGCACCCTCCAATATGAGGAATCCCGGGAACTGCTGGGATTCCCTTTAGTATACTGACCTAAGCTTATCCCTAGGCAGCTCCCAGCCCTGGGGAGGACAGACCCATATCTGCAGAGGCCTGGGGTGCTGTCTTTAGCCACTCTGTGGCCATAGATGGCTCACTTTTCATCCCTGGACCTCCATCCCCCTTGGCAGGTTGGATGCCCTTTGAGATTTTCTCTGGTCCCAAGTTGGAAAGTGACATTTTCTTCTGTTTACAGTTGTGTGCTTTTTTGGTCTAGTTGTGAACCATTCCTGAGCCCCAGTTACATGCTGTGTGAACCAATAGTGGCAGTTCACGGAGACACAAATCAATTGATCTTTCTTTTCTGTGTTTTTTATGGTACAGGAATCAAATCCAGGATCTCATATATACTAGGTACTGCTGTACCCCTAGACTACAATTCCAGCTTCTAGGCTGTTTTTTTTATGTATATGAGTGAGGGTGTATGTGAGTGTATGTATATGAGTGTGTGTATATGAGTGTGTGTATGTTTGTGAGTGTGTGTATATGAGTGTGTGTATGTTTGTGAGTGTGTGTATATGAGTGTGTATATGTTTGTGAGTGTGTGTATGTTTGTGAGTGTGTGTATATGAGTGTGTGTATGTTTGTGAGTGTACCCATGGAGGCCAGAAGAGGGCCTTTGGTCCTCTGGAGCTGCAGGCAGTGTGAGCCACCTCACAGGGGTACTGGGAACTGAACTCCGATCTTCTAATAGAACAGCAAGCTGTTTTAATCAAGGAGCCTTCTCCCCAGCTCCCGGGATTTAGTTTTGGTGAATCCTAACGGTGCTAATCATATCACGTGCAAGGCATGGTCACACTAGATTTCTCCCAGTAGCCTTGCAAGCTGGTGATACTTAACATTCCTAGCTCATTGTTGGAGAACCAAAGGCCCAGCATAGATACAGGGGCAGACCTCACCTTCAGGTCCCTCACTAGGGGCCTGGTTCCCCGGGGCTGGCCGGGGACACAGCTTCTCATGGCCTTCTTTCCCAGAGTGGGTGTATCAGGGAGGGCAGAGGAGCAGTGGCCCCTCTTCGGGGCTGACGCTGGGAGCTGATGCTGGGAATGCTCCTGACAGCTGGGCGGGTAATCAGCGGTCTCCATCACTGCTAATAGCGTGTTTAGCTCTGTTTGCCTGGAGCCTCCCACGGGCCCAGAGCTGGAATAGACTTAGCTGCATAGGGCAAGCCTCTGCAGCAGAGAGCCTTCCTGCTTCCTCCTACACCCAGCCAGTGGCTATCCCCAGGATTCTGGGCTAGGGTGGGGTTTGTGTGTGTGTGTGTGTGGGGGGGGGTGCTGCAATTCCTTGTTTCTTCTCCCAGACTCCAGGGAGCTCCCCTCAGGCTCCAGGACTGAGGAAAGGGCCTCCCAGATCATTTCTTGCTAGTTGAACATGCCAGGGCCCAGGTAGCTTCCTCTTGTACTGTGGGCCTTGAAGAGCTGGCAGGTCCAGGGCCAATCCTGTCTTCGCCTCTGTCTTCAGGTTACCATACCATGTCTGCTGCTGGAAAGGGTAGATCCCCGGTCCCTCTGTCACTGTCATTCCTGAGACACTGCTTGCCGGGTTAGTAGAGAGTACAGCTCACATTCTGAGGTTGGGGAGAGGGGCTTCTTCACTGGGTCACATGCACACACCACAGGCGCAAGGAGCGTCCTAAAAATGGCCTGCCGAGAGCCCTATTCTGGAGAGAAGACCCCTGTGTCTGCATGGGTTCTGCCCTCGGTCAGAGCCATTCTCACTACATCACAGGGCCCCCAGATTCATCCCTGTGCTCAGATCCGGCCTCAGGAGTCCGTGGTCTCCTGGGTCACTCTGGGAGTGACTAGCAGTCTTCCACAGGCAATAGGGTAACTGGGGCACGGGATGCTGGTCTGCTCTAGGGAGGGACTTCCGTGTGACTACATTTACCTGTTCATTGCCTGTCGTATGAGGCTCGCCTCTGGAATGTCCCCTCCTCTAGGGCAGGACTTGGTTTTGAAGACAATGGTCTCTCATGGTCTGTGGCTCAAGATGATGTCTTCAGAACGTGTTTGCCTGCCCCTGCCTTCTCACGGCCATGTGAACCGTCCAGTTTTCCATTTTTCTTGGACGCATTTCCCTTAATGACATACATGCCCCTCCACTTGCAGAAGGCTTTGGCTGGCCCCCGCGCTTCACCGTTCTAAGGAATGCTGCTATAAATGTCGCTGCACGTATAGCTCGTTCCCCTCTGCAGATCTGTCTCTGGGAGGAATTCCAAACAGTGGGATTATTAGGTTAAAGAGCATAGCATATTTATGGCCCTGTATAGGATGGGGCAGCCTTCTCCTTCGCCC
Source organism: Microtus ochrogaster (assembly GCF_000317375.1). Taxonomy (NCBI): domain Eukaryota; kingdom Metazoa; phylum Chordata; class Mammalia; order Rodentia; family Cricetidae; genus Microtus; species Microtus ochrogaster. The sequence continues at coordinate 35,790,210 of NW_004949096.1, forward strand.
TTAGGCAGGGTCTGTGTCCCCGAGGTCTGTCTCTGGGTGAATTCCCACACAAATCCCTTCCATATAGTGTCTGAACCCAGCACCCTACTGGCTTTTTGAACAGGCACCAGGGCAGGAGAGGTGGGGGGCTGCAGAGTGGATGAGTGTTGGCAATAGGGACCGAAGCCAGGAGCCCTGCCTGTCACCACAGCCCTGCTTCCCTAGGACAGGACTCAGGTTCTATGGCCACAACCACTCCTGCAGTCAATGTTCCCCGAGTGAATGGGCTTGTGTGTCCCAGGCCTCAATCTCTTTTGCACGTCCCTCATCTAGACCCCTAGGTAAGGGCCCTGTCTGGGCTGTTACTCCTGTCCTTGTCCCTTGCCCTTTGTCATTATGTCCCCATTTTCATGACACTCCTTTCTCCATCATGATCCTCTAACCCATCAGTACAGACTGGAGACAGGAGGGGTCCCTCATGGTCAGCCTGACCTGGGAAGACTTATTTTAGAGTATGCCCTACCTGCATTTTCTGGGGACTTTAGGGCTCCATCAAAATGACCAATGGATGAGTCAGGTGCCATGGCGGGTACTGATGTGGGAGGGGAGGACTTGGTCAGTAAGTGTCAGATAGCAGAGGTAGGAGCCCCGTGGGTGGGGTGGCCAGTGTGGTTGCCCCTTTCCCTGGCCACTTTGCCCTCTGTGTCTCTAATGGCAAGAAGTTCTGAGAGTCTCTGGCAACTTAAAATTTAAAATCACATAAGAAATTAGTCTGTCTACACTCTCAGAGATGAGTTCTACAAAGCTGCCAGAGTGGTTGTGGCATGACCGAGGAGATAGGAGACCTGGAGGGGGCTTGCTTTGGAGCTGTGCCAGGATCAGTCCCAGCGAAGGCCTCCAGAAGGCCACCGCCTAGCTAAAGCGAGCTTTATGCTAGCCCAGACAGGGTAGGATGAGTATGGTTTGCCAGATGTAGGCCCGGCTCCTATGCTGGCCCCTATCTGGAGCCCTGGTGAGAAGGAGCTCCGAAGGAGCCTGTGACTTCCGCCCTTGGCCTGGTGCTAGGACCCCTCAGGGCTGAGCGGCCTGTCTTCAGCTGCCTCCTCTTTCTCTGTAGGGCCTCTCTCAGCTGTTTGGCTGACAGGGGAAACAATGGCTGTGGAGCACATGGGTGCAGATGAGGGGACCATGTGGGCTGTGTGATTTTCCTGGTCAGGCAGGGCTGGGAGGCAGACACAACCATTCTGTCTACTCAGAGATGAGTTCTTCTGTACAGCTGCCAGAGTGGCTGTGGCATTCCTGGAGTGAGGAGTCTTGGGGGGCGTTCTTTGGGGGTGCCAGGAGCAGTCCGGGTGAAGGCCTCAGGAAGGCCACTGCCTCGCTAAGGTGAGCTTTATGCAAGCCCAGGCATTGTCTAGTACAGAGAACCACAACAGCCAGGTACACAAGAATTCAGTGCAGCTGGCAGGCAGATGTTCCAGCCAGTGCCGCAGACAGATGGAGGAGCCAAGGCTCTGAGATCTCCGCTGACCTGCTCCGGTCATAGTCAGGTGGTTTTAGAGCTCTTTCACGGCATCTGTTTCTCCATGCACACACGGAGGTCACACTGCATAGATGAAGCTGGACAGGGCTAGCAAAGCGAACAGGTTGAGATCTAAGTTGGGAACCCGCCAAGTCCTATCTCCCACCTCCCTCCCTCCTAGGCAGTGAAGTTTCTACCCAACTAGATCAGTGAATGACAGGTATACGGAACCCTCCAGCGGGCTCACAGTGCACGTGTTCTTTATGAAAGAAATAAATACTATTGTTATAAGCCACTGAGATTCAGGAGATGTTTGTTACCGTAGCCTAGCCTAGTCTGTACTGACTGATATACTCACAAGGCTGACCAATAAGATCCTTGCCTAAGACTTCCGAGTGAGAGTTCTCTGGTAGCTGGGCTGTTACTGTTTCCACAGTAGGAATACATACACAGATAAGCCATATTTCAGAAAAATAAATGAAGAAAAAGGTGGGTATAATGAAAACTGCAGAGAATTCCTGAACATTCTATTTCCAGTGAAAGATCTGGATGGCTAAAATCTCTTGCAAGATTTTATGAACCATTGTCTCTTTTCTCGTCCAAAATGGGGATAGTGGGGGCCGTTTTCATCTCTGTTCTGCTACAGGGTGAAGGGGGACAGTAACTCAATTTCTCATGTCACAGATGAGGTGTGGATTGTGGGTCAGTGTACTGACTAGTTTTATGTCAACTTGACACAAGCCAGAGTCACTGGAGAGGGAGGAGCCTTCACAACATCGTGCTGTAGGTATCTCTGCTCTGCTACAAGGTACAGGGACAGCATCTCATGTTCCAGATGAGGTGTGGGTCATGGGCCACTGTACTGACTAGTTTTACGTCAACTTGACACAAGCTAGAGTCACTGGAGAGGAGTGAGCCTCCATAACACTGGACTGTAGGCAAGCCTGTAGGGCATTTCATTAATAAGTGATTGATGGGGGAGGACCCAGCCCACGGTGGGTGGTGGCATCCCTAGGCTGGTGGTCCTGGGTTCTATAAGAAAAAAGGCTGAATAAGTCAGGAAGCAGCACCCCTCCATGGCCTCTGATTCAGCTCCTGCCTCCAGGTTCCTGCCCTGTTTCCTATCCTGGCTTCCATCAATGACAAACAGTGATGTAGAAGCAAAGGCCAGATAAACCCTTTCCTTCCCAAGTTGCTTTCAGCCATGGTGTCTCATCACAGCAAGAGTAACCCTAAGATAGCCATCAAAGGACAAGTATTCCTTTGTTCCCTTTTCTGGTAAGACGATTTGAACAGCAAAAAGAATGTAGCTCTTTTCTTCCTCTCCCGATTATAGCTTCCCATAGCAACTATGCTCACCACAGAGTGGCTGCTATGATCCAAAGATCTGTGTACCCCCAGAAGTCACATGACACAGCCTAACTCCTTGGGCTGTTAAGAGGCTCTTGTGTTAAGAGGTGGGACAAGGGGCTGGGGAAGTAATTCAGTGGTAGCAGGACTTGCCTGGTGTGTGTGAGGCCTCGGGCTCAGTCTCCTGCACTATGAGACAAAACAAGAACATGTCTGTGAACATGTGGTGTGCACATAGGACTCACAGCCCTCGGGTCCCCTTAGAAGAATGACATCGTGTGGTACCCACTTCCCTAAAATTTGCTTTATTCACACAGTGCCTGACTTGTTTTAGACAGGGACTTGTTCATCTCAAGCTGGCTTCAAACTCACTATGTTGCCAAGGGTAACATTGAATTGCCGATCCTCTTGTCTCCACCTTCTGAATGCTGTGGTGAGAGAGAAGCACCACTGTGTCTGACTGACACCATGCTGGCGGTCGAACTGAGGGCCTATGCATGTTAGCCAAGATCTCTACCCGCTGTCAAACAGCAGATTTTTATTCGAGACAGGGTCTCTTTTACATAGCCCTAGCTGGCACAGAACGTGTTATGTAGACCAGGCTGGCCTGGAATTTACAGAGCTCCACCTGCTTTTGTCTCCTGAGTGCTGGGATTATGGTGATGTATGTTAGCACACATGGTCCAATTCTGTTTGTCACCAACATGGAAGAGAAGTGTTAAGGGAGGGGCCACCCAGAGTCCCTATGTTCTCAGAATCAGAGTCAAGACCAAAGTCCGGCGGGCATGACTGAGCCTCAGCACTCAAGGAAGAAACTTCCAGGCCTCTGGCACTGCACCCTACGAGACACCCTGCAAACAGCCAACACTAAAAACCTGTTTTCATTTTTTATTTTTATTTTTTTTTATTGCTATGATAAACATATCCTGACAAAGGCCCTTTAAGGAAGCTTTCTTTGGTTTATTTGGCTTATAATTACAGATTTCAGCTCACAACTGTGGGGAAAGTCAAGGCGGGAAGGCAAAGCAGTTAGCTGCAGACAGTCCACATTCAAGAACAGAGGGCGAAGGGTCAATGAGCGCACACTGCTGCTTAGAGGGCTCTCCCCTTAGTAATTCAACGGCGCTGCCCACGTCCAAGTTCGGTCTTCCCACCTCAATTAAGAAAAGCCCTCCTAGACCAACCCAATCCAGGCGGTTCCTCATTGAGACCCCCTTCCCAGGTGATTCTACAGTCTCAAATCAAAAGCAACCATCACAGGGCCTGAAAGACAGCCCTGAGTGTAAAAGTGCTGGCCACCAAGCTGGAGGATGTGATTTTGATTCTTGGGGCCCACATGAAAGAAGGGGGAGCTGAGTCTCATACTTTGTTCTCTGATCTCTCCTCCCTCCTCCAAATCAAGGAATAGGGCCAGGCTGTGGTGGTGCTCACCTTTAATCGGGAGGCAGAGACAGGCAGATCTCTGTGAGTTTGAGGCCAGCCTGGTCTACAGAATGAGTTCTAGGACAGGTTCTAAAGGTACAGAGAAACCCTGCCTCAAAAAACAAAACACAACACAAAACAAACAAACAAAACCACAAAACAAAACAAAAAAAGAAATAAAAGTGCAATTGTAAAATAATAAAATAATCAGACTCCCTTCTTAGTTGGGCTAAGGCAGCTGTCTTTAGCAGTCCTTGGTGTGCGTGGGCGGAGTCTTTCCACAGGCTATCAGCACTGGGAGAATAGCTCTAACTGCATTCCTGCCTTCCATAACAGAGCAGACCAGAGAGGACTCCTCTGCAAGGTGTGTGTGTGTAAGGCAAAGGGTGAGACCCAAATGCTCAGGACCCTCACCCAGGCTGCAGTAGGCTTGACAGGCATCGCTGCAGAGGGTGTAGCAAATGTTACCCAATCAGGGAGAACTCAGTGACCCCAAGACAGATAATCCAGGGCGGGGGAAGGCCGCTGAAGCAGGGACTGAGTTTTCAATTAACAGCCTCAGAGCTAGATGCAGATGGCTAATGGATCGTCAGTGCTGGTGGCGTGACTGCCACCCCCAGGACTGGGATTTGGGGATACACACGTTCCAGATCCCACCGGAATAAGGAATCTTCTGACTTCTGAATCTGAGGGAACTGGAAAGCCCAGGATTCAGCAGGACCATGGTGTGCAGGATGGAGAATGGGGTGGTGTGGCCAGCTTTGTCCTTTAGCGGGGCCCTCTCTCTGCTGGGGGTATCAGGGGGCTCTCTGCTGGGGGTCGCGAGCTAGGGAGATGCTGGGTCATAAGGCAGACTGTGATTTGTATGTCACTTGTAACTAGTTCCAAGATTGAAAATGCAAGTACAGAGGTGACTTGCATCATGGGGACTTTAAAATTTAAAACTGCATCTTACTCCCACTTCTGTTTCTTCCTCTGTCGGGGAATGGAGAAGGGGACTGCCCCAGAGAGCATCTTGAAGCTACTCCCCAGCCACCGCAGGGGACAGATGTGTGCAGGCAGTAACTGATGAAGGCATGCATGGAGAGCTCTCATTTGCTCTCTGAGGCTCTCCCCCGCCTCGGTTTCTATGTCCATAAAATGGGTAGAACTGATGCCCACCTTGAATGATGGCTCTGAGGTCGGATGATATATGAGTTGGCTGAAGGGTATTATGGGGGGTGGAGGAAGAGGAGGAAGAAAGAAAAAAAGGAAGACGAGGAAAAACAAGGAAGGAAAGAATAGGATTAGAAGGAGCCACCACGGCCATCACACCTGTAGTCCTGGCACTAAGGAGGCTGAAGCAAAAGGGCTGTTATGGTGCACGGCTAGGCTGGGCTGCATGGTGAGACTTTCAGACTAGCCTGGACTGTAAAACGAGATGGTCTTAAAAAATAGAAAGAACAAGAAAAGAATGTTGCCCCGGGCAAAGGTCAAGAGCCAAGTCATTTGATACCCCCCTCCCCCATGAGCTGGCAGAGCTCTTAGAACGCTGAGTAAAGGTTCTGGATTTTGCCCCTTGCCTTTGGGGATGGGCAAGGTCCATGGGCTGCTGGAGGCCTGCGCCCCGCCAGGGAGGGTTAGCTGGACCTGTGGGGGTTTCTTGGGGTTTGCCGGGCTTTGGAGAGCCTTTCCTGGCTCTCTGAGTCTCCAGGAGCACAGACTTCCCTCTGTTACCATCTTGTCTGACAGAGTAACTCTCTGTTGCTGGTGGAATACCACAGGTGGTGCCGGTTATAAAGACTAAAGGATTCTGGGGCGCACGTTCTCAAGACCAGGGAGTTCAAGGCCAGTGGCCACCTCTGGTGCAGGCTTTCTCACCATGTCCTACCATGTCCTAGCATCTCATCACAGGTGAGGCAGAAATCCCGGCTCAGGTTCCTCTACAGTCACACTGGATAGAACCCCAGTCTTCAAGTCTCCTTAAAATTTAATTTTGTCCCAAATGTCCCACCTGAAATGTCACATTTGGGCTACTTTCCCACCTTGTTGGTGTCTATCAAGGGTTCCACTGCAAACTGAGGTGTTTCAGTTTGTGTGTGTTGGGGGGTGTTCCCTGGCTCTGCCCCCTTCCTGTTTCCCCACCTCTACCTGTCCTGCTCCCTTAGAGGTTTGCTGTCTTGACTCCTGGACTGGACCAGGCACAGGAGTCCGGGGCACAGCTGCAGAAGCTGTCTATTCTCACCTCTTTTGTTAGCCGGTCCCCTGCAGCTCCTGCTGGCTCTGCAGATCAAACCTTTTCTTCCCCCCAGGTGATCTCATTTCTCCTAGAGTCTCTATGCTCTGGTCCAAAGCTCAAGCCACTATTTCCTGCTCATTTTCCAAGACACAGCCTCTCCCCTGTTCTCTGTAGTTGGCACCCTGCTCTGCGTCCATCTGAGTCTTTAGAGGCAGAATGTTCCAGAAAAGGCCTTTTAAATTCCCTTCTTGGTCTGTGCATATTCCACTGGGGCTCTTCCCACCAAAACCAAGCAAGATACCATCTTTCCCCCAAAGCCACCCCCCAGACGTTGTAGTTCACTGTGGCTAAGCACGGCTCTGGGCTTTGTCAGGAGTGGCCTTGTGCCCACAGAGGGGTCCGATTAAAACTCTGTTCTCAGAATCAGCAGGAGTCACAGATGAACCCACTGCTACCCCACAGCCAGAGGGTCAAGCGCTGTGCTACCCATTGCAAGGTCAGCAACTCTACAGGGTCATGAGATCAGAGAATGTCCTGAGTGTAAAACGAACAGCCACTGCCTCCCAAGTTCAAGGCCAAGCTAGCATGACCTAGCTTGACTCTACTGCGAAAAACAAAAGTACCAATTGTAGATGCTTCTGTTGCCCTGTTAGAAATTTTCCTAATGCGAGCTCTCTGCCAATGCAGAAATCCCAATCAAGCCAAATCACAAGCCAAATTAAAACATATCCAGGTTTAATGGGATTCCTGCACTCTTGGGTGGCCCCGAGGAGGAAATGGGAAGCCGCAAATGCTACCACAGGGGGAGCAGTTTAAATAGACTGGGGAGTGATCAAGATTTTGGCGGGCTGTCTTGACCATCCTCCCAGGAGGAGTCAAAGCTTGACAGGCACAGGGATGGGGCCTCCAAAGATGGAAGCCAGAGACCAGGACTTGAGACTTACACTGATACCCCCAGGTGCATGAGTCCACTGGCTTCCTGCCTCTCTTCACAGTCAAAGGAGCCTTGGGATTCCTCTGGGTCCCCAGGTTTGACCCGGGATAATTTAGCACTGGTGTACCCTGTGCAGGTGTGAAGCTGCTCCCACAGTAGAGTATCCCAGCACATCTGGTTTGTTGTCCTTGGAGGTGACTGCAGACACTGTTTGTTCTCCCCTCTCTTGCTCTACATCTCCCTGGAATTTGTATGATGGTTGTGCTACCGGGAATGGGACACAGGGCTGATGGGAAGGGGTGCACTCAGTACCCCACCATGACACTCCAAAACATATCCTTAAGGCCCCACACTAAAGTAAGAGATTCCCACACCCCTTGAGAGAGCAGGTGACACCCACTAATCAGAACCAGTAGAAGCCTGGGAATTCATAGGCATCTTGGAATGAAAGGGCCCCTTGTGGGATATATGTTGAATGCTCTAGAAACAGTGATGGCCACTTTTGCCACACAGGGACAACCGTCCTGAAATAGCTGGCTTGCAGATAAGTGGAGCTTAAACAAACCTGACCTGCTGAGGAAATGCCGCAAAGAAATAGTGCCAGCTCCCTCTGTGGTTTTGGTGTCTGGGTAGGTCTACCAGTTCCCTTTATGGGCCAACCCATTTGAATTTAATTTCTTGCTACTTAAGAAATCGAGATCTGAACGGTCCCAGGGTGAATTTACAATAGTATTTGATCAGAACACAGAACACCCAACATCCATTCCAGCTAGCCGCCCCTTGCCTCCAGTTCCAAGGAGCAGGTCCACAAAGGCCTCCTGCCTCAGCCCTGCCAGTGAGGAGCCTGCATCAGTCTCAGTTAACCCTTGTTCCAACTCCACCTAAGGTCTAATCGACTTCCAAGATGACACAAGGATGCATGCCTGTCCCAGGAATCGAGGAAAGCGCTTCACCTCCAGAGGGAAGGATGCTCAGGCCTGGAGAGGACAGAAGCCAGGGAGCCAGTGGGAGCCAGACGTCTCCCAGGCCTGGGTGGAGGCCTCCTGAGAGTTCCACTCTCTTCTTGCCCAGTGGAACTGAAACAAAGAAGTCCATCTGTAGTCTGTTTCCCTAGAGATAACTTGGTGACATCTTACCAGTTGAGATCCAAGGAGGTTGAAATAAACCCCAGATCCCATGACACCAGAGAGCACACTGCCACTAATGGACTCTGCACATCTCCCTTCCTCCAAAGCTTGGGTCCTCAGGTCGGCACCATTGAGAGGCAGAGGGACTTTAAGAGGCAGGGTCTGGTCAGGAGGTCTGGGGATCACTGGAGATGTGCCCTTGAAAGGAGTTGGGGTTCTGATTTCTCCCCTTTTCTCTTTTCCCCCTGCTCATGAAGGAGGTGGCTTGGTGCTCCTATCTGGCAGACTTGGCTCAAACCAAGGCCCAAAGACCTTCTCTCTCCTCTAAGCTACCTCAGGGTTTTTGTTTTTTTATGATGATGACAGAGGGGGAGGCCACATCATCACCTTGTACTCCTGGGGCTGTCATACAGGGCTTTTATTCTCTTCCTGGCCCCAGTGAGATATGGCAATAAAGAAGGATCTAGAAAGATGTAGACTCTGCTAGCTGATGCCTGGAACTGAGGCAGCCATCCTGCAATCATGGGGGAAAATGGTCTGAGCTGGTCCACTCGGGAGGGAAACATGGATCCCTGTTGATGTCACTAACCAGCCCTGGGCCATCCTCCCTCTGGACGGGCAGACACAGGAGACACATCTCTTTTGATGTGTAAGTACCTCTGAGTTCAGCTTTCTTGCAGCAGGAAGCATTGTATCCAGTCCCTCTATTTCTGTTCTACTAAAGTCCCCACTCCAGTACCCAGCATGGACTAGCACCCCAACGCTGGGGGAGAGCAACACTCCAGCTGCTTTTCACAGCCCCTCAGGAGCTCAGCCTCATGTGGCTGGCTGTTTGTTACATAACCACTGCATCCATAGAGAAGCTGAGAGCTATGTTCAAAACTCCAGGTTGCTAGGGGCTGGGGAGGTTGTTATGAAAACTGCCTGGACCAGTGGTTCTTAACCTTCCTGATGCTGTGACCCTTTAACATGGTTCCTCCTGTTGTGCTGACCCCCCAACCATAAAATCATTTTTTGCTGCTACTGTAATTTTGCTACTGTTCTGAATCGTAATGTAAATACCTGTGTTTTCTGATGGTCTTAGTCGACCCCTGTGAAAGGGTCATTGCAACCCACAGGTTGAGAACCACTGGCCTAGAGGAGGGTCATTCCCACACCCTCTGAGCCAGTATCCCCTCCCTGCCAATGCCCAGCCCAGCTTGCCTAATGTTCTAACAATGTAGGCAAGGGAGGATGGAGGCAGGGCCTGGGGCTGGGCCAGAAGGTCCTTATGGAGGGAGTAGGCTGTTCTGCCACTACTGCTCATGTGCCCATTGTGGGGTGAAAGCAACAACTGATTATAGATATTTACTTCTGAGCAAGTGGTCTCTTGTAATGCCCCAGGGCCCCATGAGGGCCCTCCCCAGAGTTATTGTGTTTAAAACACACTGCTTTGATCCTGGGTGTTACTAAGGACAAAAACCAAACCAAAAAGAACCTCTAAGACCCAAGTAATCAAATTCACCCACCCTGCAAGCTTGCTGCTTTCTGGGAAAGGACCGGGGGTCAGGAGAAGGGCCTGGAAGGGAACATTAGAGGCTTATGTCTCTGGACCCTAAGGTCACCTACCTTGCTAAGGGGAGCGTCCTGAGAGTCCCTAGGACTGTCTCTCCTGAGCGGAGCATACAAGGAATGTCCCTTTTGTCCTGCCCCTCTTTCCCACCCAGAACTCTTCACTCTGAGTGCCTCTCCTTGTGCTGACTCCTCTGGCTGTGACCCATGTAGAAACGCTGAGCATGGTGACATGCGCTCATAATCTCAGTGAAGGAAAGCAGAGATAGGTGGAGCCTTTGGGCTCACTGGCCAGGCATCCTGGCCAACTTGGTAAGCTCCAGGCTAAAGATCCTATCTCAAAATACAAGGTAGCCCTCTCTAGAGGAGCAACACACGAGGTGTACTGTTAGCCTCTACACACACGAACAACACACGAGGTGTACTGTTAGCCTCCATACACACACACGAATACACACGAGGTGTACTGTTAGCCTCCACACACACGAACAACACACGAGGTGTACTGTTAGCCTCCATACACACACACGAATACACACGAGGTGTACTGTTAGCCTCCACACACACGAATACACACGA
>NW_004949096.1:35800991-35833769 GCF_000317375.1 Microtus ochrogaster
TGTACTGTTAGCCTCCATACACACACGAATACACACGAGGTGTACTGTTAGCCTCCACACACACGAGTACACACGAGGTGTACTGTTAGCCTCCACACACACGAACAACACACGAGGTGTACTGTTAGCCTCTACACACACGAATACACATCTACACTTGCACACACATATGCAGCCACACGGACATGCACAGAACATATACACACATGTACATAACACACATAAAAAGCACACACACACACACACCTTTCCTGCCCCAGCCTCTACAGAACTAAGCATGATCAGGAAAAAGTAGCCAGGGTGGCAGACACCCAAACCGCTGAAACCTCAATTCTCAGCTATGGATTGCCAGTGTTTAACAAGACCATATTGAAGGTTCTGGAATGTAAGAAGGGGTCTACATCATACAGGCCAGGCCCAGGCAATGGCTACCCCATCAGGATGGCTGTTCTCAGTCCTCCTGGCATAGGTGCAGAGGAATTTGTCTCTTTGTTAGTGAGAAGGTGGGTATCCCAATTCCAACTGGACGGCTGATAAATCCACCTTTCCTCTGCCCTGTCTCAACCCTTGGTGGATGGGGTGGTGTCTGTACATGGTGAGAGCAACTACTCACACAATGCTTATCTCTTCTAGAGACACCCAGAAGCCAGATGTGGATGTATGTCCTGCCACAAGGAGGACCTTTGTCCTTTTGAGCCCTAGGAGTCAGTTCCATGAGTCGGGATCTTTGGGGCTTTCTGAGTTCATTCATGGTTGGGTGTCTCCTAGGATCACGTCAGGCCATCAGTCTGCATAGCATTGGCCTGCAGGTCTCACCACGCTGGATAGCTGGATAGCTGGGGTAGCTCCCTGGATCTGCTACAGACTGCTGATAGGATCTTCAGCAGCAAACCCTGACTCACATCCACAACTATGTATGCATCTTTCTGTGCCCAAACGACAGCACACAGTAACAGCCACCATGGTCACCCAGGCCATCCTTTCTAAAGTAGCAGGGCAGCTGAGGCCAGAACAAGGGCAGAACTGTGCTAGATACAGCCCTGGACCCTGCTGTCCCTACCCGAGGAACTTTCCAGTATGGAGCAGCTGCCTTGGGCTCCTCGTCGTCCTCAGCATGAGGTCTCTCCAGATGATGATCCTGGAAGGTGTCCAGACTTATGCCTGGGGGCAACTTGTTACTTTTGCTAAATAAAGGGGTTCCCTTTGCTTGCTTTTTTGTTTTGTTTTGTTTTAGAGTCTTGGAGTCTTCTTGCTATGGCTTGTCCACTTTGATATCATGCAATAGTTAACATGGGAATCAGATACAACAACTCAAGCTGGTAATCCTAGCACTGAGGAGGAAGAGACGAAAGGATCAAGAGTTCAAGTCCATTCTCTATAATGTAGCAAACTTGAGGACAGCTTTAAAAAAAAAAGGACAGGGCACAAATGACACCCCTGTGTACTAAGAACACCTGTAACCTGAGAAAGTGAGTGACACAAACTTAGGCCTTGGGGGACACAGAGGAGGAAGCGCAGTGGCCATTTCCTCAAGGATAGATGGAGGAGAGTCAGAGAAGCAGGATAAGAGCCAGCTCTCAGGGCCCGGTGGGGCGTATATGTGGCATCCCAGGTTCCGAAAGTGAAACCCCATGAGCTGTCATGTGGGCTGAGGGCGGCAGGGAACACCTCCTTCCCATTTATTCGATATTATACCACCTTTGAGAGTTGTTATTTTAACATTATGTATGTGTGTGTGTGTGGGGGGGGGTGTGTGCATGTGAATACAGTTACCCGAGGAGACCAGAAGAGGGCGATGGAGCCTGTGGACCTGGAGTTATGGGCAACTGTGAGCCACCTGATGTGGGTGCTGGACATTGAACTCAGGGCCCCCGGAAGAGCAATATGAACTCTTACCGGCTGAGTCTCCTTCCTAGTCCTGTGTAGACCTTCCACTTGCTGGCCTGACTGGGCTGCTGGTGACAATTAAACAATGAAGGAACCCATATGGAATTACCCAAACGACCACATGATGAAGACAGTGTTCATGGGCTGTAGTCATGATATACTTTGCCTGTTGCTGCATCCAAACACCTGACAGAAAGCAATTTAAGGAAAGAAGTGTTTGTTTTGGCTCACAGTCTGAGGGGTACTGGCCGTCGTGGCTGAGAAGACGTGGCAGCAGGCGCTTGAGGCAGCTGACTACATCACAGCCAGTCAGGAAGCAGGGCGGTAAGTGTTGGTGCTCAGCTCAAGTTCCTCTTTCAAAAAATTACATGCATTTATTTTGTGTGTGTATGTGGATGTCAGAGGACAGCTTGGGGGAGTTGGTTCTTGCCTTTATTATGGGTCTGGCCTTTGGTTCCCAGCACTCATTAGGGGCCACTGTAGTTTGTAACTCTGGCTCCAGAGTATATATATATATATATATATATATATATATATATATATATATATATATTAAATATATATATATATATTTGAAACAGGGCTGGCTTTGAACGCACAAAGATCCACCTGCCTCCGCTTTCTGGGCACTGGATGAGAGGTGTGCCACCTCGCCCCTCCCAATTTTCTAAAGACTCCCCCTCCAGCCCTTGGGTCCTCCGCATCCTACGCTTCCAGACTGGGAGGGCAAGAGGATCCTGAGTACAGTCAGAAAGGTTTCACCCCACCTACTCTTAAACACAACAGGATCACGTGGTACGTGCTGCACGGCAAGCTGTGCGTGCCTTGCGTAGAGGGGACGGGGCTTCGTGCCCACAGCGCGTCCCGATTGGCCCGCGAGGCAGCTTCTGAGGCGCATGCGCAGGGCGGGCGCAGTTTTCCGGCTTAGCTGGCCCAGTCGGGCTGCTGTTTTGGCGGGAGTTGGCTGAGGGTGTGAGGTGAGCTTCGTGGGACCTGTGTGCTGGGTTGGGTCAAGCCAGGCTGGGCTGTGCAGGGCTTTCGGGCAGGCAGGGACTAATATCCCCGTGTGGGGAACTCGGGCTGGTGGGTGGTCTTGTTGCTGGGCGTGGCACACAGACCAACCCTCAAAGGCACGAGGCCTAGCTGCTGGCTCAGAGAGACCCACTTTGCCCTTTGCTTGGCTTCCGGCACCCAACACCCAGAGGACAGCGGCAGGGATGGACTTCCGGTGCTGCCGCTACAAGGCCTTGTCTTCCATCTTGGGTTTGGCGAGGGGCTTCCTTGCAGGCTCCGTAGGGGTATTTGCTGGAGTTCTACCTTTAAAGTCAGGTTCTGTGATGCTTAGTAGGACGGGAACATTCGACATTGTGGGGGCGGGTTTGCAGTTTAGCCTTTGGTCAGGAGCTACACAGAGCTAGGCAACAAGTTTCACCTGTGTAGGGCGGATAAGAGAACTCACGGAGCGAAAGGAACAGTGGTTTCGGGTCTCCCCCCAGCTGAGACCCGGTGGGGTATTTGCAAGGTTATTTTTACAGCTGCAGCTGGAACCCCTGCTCTTTATGTAACAAGCTCTCTGCTTTTAAATGTTAGCCTTAATTCATAACATTTTAGCACATCATATAGCCAGTGGGAAGAGATATGGGAACGGTAGCTGGCCCTTGGGGAGGTGTGTTCCATCTACGCAGACTGCCAGTGGTCCTCCCTTAGGGAAGCTGGCTGCCAGACACGTCTGTATCCCTGTGCTTGAGAAACTGAGGAGGGGGACGGAACATTCAAAGCCAGCCTGAGCGAGCATAGCAAGACACTGCCTTAACAAAAGTGAGACATGTCCCCAAACTGACCTGGATTGCGTGAGCTACATCGTTGACTTAATTGGCTCACAAGAAGTGCTCCTTACCTGGTGTTTTGCTGTTCTTTCAGGGCCAGCATTGGGGTCAGAATTTGAGGTGAGGCATGCTCTGAGGCTGAGGGGTATCAGACATCTTCCTTGCAAACAAGGCAGGACCCTTGACATCACAGCCTTGATGTCCCCCGTCGTCCTGTGCCCGCCCCCCGTGCTTAGGGTCCGAGTGGGGCTGGGAGAACATTTTTCAAAACAGGGAATGTATTTGAAGTGAGCTCGCCAGAGCCTGTGTGTACATGAATCAGGATCCGTTTACTGCTTGGCTTCCTGGTGCTAAATAGCATCAGGGGAGAAGGAGCACCCAGGAATTGCTGGGAGCTAAGTCACAGGCTTCTGGATCTCCGGGTCCTCTCCATGCCCCTGAATTGCTAGGTCTACACATGAATCTTTTGCGGCTCTTGCTTTCAAGATAACTTTCAGGTGATACAGAGGAAGTAAAATGGGACCCCTGCAGGCCTTCACGAGGCCGCTTTTCTGGCAGCCTTGGGCCCTGGAACTCGCAGAAAAAGAATGTAGATACATTATGAACTTATAGCCCAGCAGACTCTGTGGTCTCAGGAACAAGGAGGCAAGGCATTCTCAGGCTGGCTAGCAGCTGGTGTGGTTGAATGGAAAAAGATTGTGAATAATTAGACCAATTGGCTCATCATGGACACTGCGGGAGGCCAGGGTAGGGGTCCTCCTTGGGCAGGAATCGCTCTCCCATAGATGGATAATGGATTCTGGGCTTCCGGAGGAGAGCAGCTAAACAGGACTCGGTGGGGTTGTGGAGCGTGGCCTGTTCCTTGTGGCCCCTTCTTGCTGGTGTAACCCAGTCCAACCAGGCTTTTGCTTCTGCACGGAGAGTCTTTAGTTGGTGCCAGGAGACATCTGGACGCGTGGATGGAAGATAACTACTCCCTCTCATGTCGGCCTGAGGGACCCCTGGCTTTTCTAGTTAGCTAACTTCTGGAGGTACCACTTGTGTCGGGAACTGAGGCTCCAGTTCCTGGCAGTTGTCTGTTCTGGGGGTAGACTGTGAGTCACTTTAGAAACCCCTGGATATGGCTCAGATTCCATGCAGTTCCTCCCTTTCCCCTTTCCTAGGTCAGGTTCATGTGGGGAGAGAGTGCTTAGTTCACAGATCTTACAGACTTCATGGATACCATGTTGAAATCCAGTCCCCAGCAGAGGAGTAACCACAATGGTCAGGAGGTAGTGTGGGAATCCTCACACCCTTTGTCCTCATATTTACCCTCTTCTGACCTTCTCCTGATGTGCCCCCTCCCTTTGTCAATGACCCTGTGGTCGCTCATTTCTCCTGTGGCCCTTTTCTAGACCAGTCTTTGGTCCTCCAGCTTTGGGGTTCTCACACCCTTTGCCGTCCTCCTCCTTACGCTCTTGTGGCCTTTACTCCTGATGTGTCCCCCTCTGTAAAGGACACTGAGTTCGCTTCCCTCTCCTGTGGCCCTTTTCCAGACCAGGTTTTGGTCCTCAGGCTTTGGGATGAAGATGGAGGCCATCACCCCATTCCTGGGGAAATATCGCCCCTTTATGGGTCGCTGCTGCCAGACCTGTACTCCGAAAAGCTGGGTAAGTGATGGGACCAATGGGCCCTCCTTTGCAAAGCTTAGGCTAGCTTAGTTCTGGGTGTTGTGGATACTGGGAAGCTGCCTCCTCCATGTCTTTCCAAGCTTGATCTTTCAATTGCACCATGCCTTTGCCCTTCA
Source organism: Microtus ochrogaster (assembly GCF_000317375.1). Taxonomy (NCBI): domain Eukaryota; kingdom Metazoa; phylum Chordata; class Mammalia; order Rodentia; family Cricetidae; genus Microtus; species Microtus ochrogaster. The sequence goes on from NW_004949096.1 coordinate 35,806,491, forward strand.
GAGAAATTAATACACAGGGGTCTGTGGGGATATGGCTGGGGGAATCCATAGGAAGCCTCAGGAGAGGTAGGTGGGAATATACCTAGGTCTGCACTAGCTGTGTTCAGTCGGGGACACTGTCCATTCAGACGTCATAGCACTCAGCATCTCTTGCATGTCTGTATCATGTGCTGCTGCCAAGATGGCTCAGCATACTAATGGAGATTCAGGTTACAGATTCTCTGCTCCTGGTGAGTTAAAACCCCTGCTGAGAGGATTTTAATGTGCTTATCTATAAGAGGGCAACTCCAAACGGGGCAGTGGTTTCCACTTTAAGCATGAAGCCTTTTTCTTTCTGAGCCAACTTTGGGATCTTGGATCAGACATCTGGGAGATGTTCTCTATACTTTCCTCCTGGTCGACTCAAAGGGCCATCAGGCAGAGGCTAGATGTGGCAGGGGTACAGCGTTGGCTTGCAAAGGCCCCCCAGGACATGTTGTCCCTTCCCTCTTGGCTAGGAGTCCCTCTTCCACAGAAGCATAATGGATCTGGGCTTCTGCAATGTAATCCTGGTGAAGGAAGAGAACACCAGGTAGCCAGAGCTAGGGGTGCAGGGTGGTGGGTTGCAAGGGCCCTTTGTGGTATCATTTTCTTTCTGCAATGGGGAAAAAAGGGCCCCTTCCTCTCCATCATAACCACAGCAAACTGAGGCAAGCTTTACTGTCCTCAACTTCCTCCCGTGAGCATGTATGGGTTGCCCACTGGGTCAAGCCACTGTGCCCCCTCAGTGGGGAAGTGGGTGGAAATAGGGACCAGACAGGCAAGTGGTTCCTTGTTCCTTTTTATTTTGCTCCATGATGGAGCTTGGGCCTGGGGCATGAGACAGGTGCAAACCCTTCCTAATGAATAGAACTCTCTGGACCTTGGGAGGCCTCTCTGAATCATCTTCCCCCAGGTTTCGAGGCTGGCTGGTTCGCAGGCTCTGCTATTTCCTGTGGTCCCTGGAGCAGCACATCCCCACCAGCTCTGATGCCTCTCAAAAGATCATGGAAAACACTGGGTGAGGAGCAGGATCAGAGGCTGGTGCTTGTGAGATACTTTAAAAAGGGTGACAAAGGCTCTATCAGGATGGCCAAGACTGGCTGAGGCAAGGTTTCTGGAATGCTATCTCTGCTTGGACCCACATTGGACTCTGGTGTACACTGAGGAAGTGAGCAGAGAGACCACTGATGTCTAGCCCAACGCTGTTCCCCTAATCCCAACAGGGTGCAGAACCTCCTCTCAGGAAGGGTTCCAGGAGGGGCTGGAGAAGGCCAGGCTCCTGACCTAGTGATGAAAGAGGTGCAGCGCATCCTGGGCTACATTCAGGCCACACTTGGCCCCGTCTTGCTCAGGTAACAGTGGTGAGAAGCATATGTCCTTAGGTTGAGGCCTCTGCCCCTTTGGGGAGCGAATGTGAGCTGGGCTTGGAAAAGCACCAAGTATTCTTCCTTAGTAGCTGGATGGTAGCCTACTGAAGCACCTGCCCAGGTTCACAGTACAGGTCTGCACACTTAGATACAGGTGATTAAAGAGGTGGACTGGTACAGCTGCCCCAAGGAACAAGGGCCAGAATACCCAGGAGGAGGGTAAGTGCTGTAGTTAGAGCCAGAAGTGAAGAGAGTCAGTCGTGGAGGGCACAGGAGTAAGAGAGGAAACAGTTTCTTCAGAGGGAGAAGCCGGAGTCAGGGCCCTGAACAGGGAGGGCCAGGTTCGCAACAGTAGTGACATGGCTGGAAGCTGATGAGCGAAGCAGAGAGCAGCTGGAGATGGAACCAGATTAGAGCCATATAAGTAGTTCAGGCGGCTCTAAGGGCAGGAAAAGCCAGTAGGAAAGTTTTAAGAGAGAAGTGGCCGCATGATGAGCTGGGATGAGAGCAGAGACCAGCATATCTGCAAAGTTGTTAATCCCATTGTGAAGAAAGAGTACGGAGGTTAAGGTAGCAATAATGAGACTCATGAATAGATTAGGTGGTGGTAGGAAAAGAAAAACACAGGAAATCCCTGTTTCTGGCCTAGTACCTGGGGGTGTATACAGAGAGGGCTAGGCTTGGTCAGAAGGGAACTGGCCCTGGAAGGATGTTTGGATTGGGAATTCCAGTAACCAACTTGAGGACTTGGTTGTCTGTGTTAGGTCTGGGAGCTCAGAAGAAAAGACGTAAGATTTTTCAGAGCTTTAGTATACAGTTTATGTTTAAAGCCAGGGGATGGCTTCAGTTAAGCAGCTGAAGGGGGTTGGTGATTTTGATCAATCCTCTATTGCAACAGTTCTTGACTCTGTTGAGGCTTTCAGGCTCTTAGCCTCACAGTGCCCTTGTGTAGGAGCTCCAGAGCACAACTCTAGCAGGCTGCCTGCTTCCCCTGTGCACCTAAAGTAGTCAGGTGGCCTCCGATGCAGCTTTTTATAGGGGCATGGTCTTCCCCAGCGATCCCATATGGTTGCTGTGTCCCAGAATCGCCCCATTTAATGTTCCTGTCAGATGTGGGCTTGCTGCTTGCCCACAAGTTTTCCTCTTCCTCCTCTGGTGGCAGCATGGTCCCCCTACTGGGCGTTTGAGCAAATGCAGAGTCCTGCCCTCTGTCATCGCCTCCCTCTCCCACTTGTCCTGGTAGTTGGTAAACGTAAGCTGATGGGTTCTGTCTGGAAAGAGTCTGAGTCCTTTGTGATGTGAGCCAGTGCTTCATGGTGCAGGCTGTGGCATCAGGACCCTTTGCAGCAGCAGTGCCCACTTAGCATTGTCTACTATTAAGCAGGTCATGACCTCTCCTGATCAGTGTAGGCAATCATGTTGCTTGCCTTCGAGTAGTACTGGGTAACCTTCTGGGGGTCCTGTGGGGCTGAACCTTGTGGAAGGTGACCCTGCTGCACCTCAAGCTGGTACTGCTTTCAAGGTTGTTCAGCTGGGCACTGCTGTGGTTCCTGAACCGCCTCTTCCTGAATGTGCAGCTTCACAAGGGACAGATGAAGATGGTCCACAAGGCTGCCCAGGAGGTAAGCCAGGCCATACTGGATAGGTTTGGATGGTCTGAGCAGAGGCAAACCCAGACACTATCAGCTGTTAGAAAAACCCACAGCTCTTAAGACAACTTTGCTGCCATGTCTCATAGTCCTGTTCCTACAGGGTGTCCTGTAATTTCTTTCCCTTAGTTTCAATAGCCGTTATGCATTGCCTTAAAAGTTAGGGGAAGGCTACTCTACCTTTGGAAAATGTGTAGAGGAGCCCTCCCTCCCTCCCTCAGTGCTGCCCTGGGATTTGTAGGTGCTGGGGTTTGGCTGTGTTTTATGGTAGTATTTCCTTCTGGCTGTCTCTGGAGCAGGGCTCGCCGCTTGTCTTCCTTTCTACACACAAGTCCCTCTTGGATGGGTTCCTCCTACCTTTCGTACTGTTCTCCCAGGGCCTGGGTGTGGTCCGTGTGGCTTTGGACCCCCGCACCTGCTCCCCTGCTCTCAGGTATGACAGGAGGGAAGTCCCAGGCTGGAGCAGGAGGGTGGAAGTTAATTCGCCTTCTTAGGGTGTTTTCAGCCATATGACAGCCTAACTTGTAGACTTAGATGGATGGTTGGCTATGGGTCCTTGGGCCATGACTGCTTCAAGTGCCTAGTCAAACAGGCTGGGAGAGGCAAGACTCTTGTGAAGCATCTGGGCCCAGTCTCTCCTCCAAAGCCCCTTCTCACTAGGCTCTGTCCTGTGCTCACAGAGCTCTACTGAAGAAACTTGGGGGACTTTTCCTGCCCCCAGAGGCCAACCTGTCCTTGGACAGCTCAGATGGCATCCTTGCAAGGGCTGTGGTCCGTGCAGTGAGTGTTTCCCGTGGTTATGTATGGGGTGGGCCAAGGGTACAAGAGTCTGCTTCTAATCTGGCCTCAATGCTCACCCTTCCTCTCTTCTAGGCTGTGGAACAGCTGCTCGCCAGTGGGCAGCCTCTTCTCATCTTCCTTGAAGAGCCTCCTAGGTGCCCAGGGCCCAGGCTTTCAGCCCTGGGCCAGGCCTGGCTAGGACTGGTGGTCCAAGTGGTCCAGGAGGGCATCATTCCAGATGCCACACTGATACCAGTTGCCATTGCCTATGACCTGATTCCAGATGCACCATGTGACATGAACCATGTGAGAGCCTCTTGTCCCTGGGGACCCCAAGTGAACACCACTTCTGGGTGGCACAGTATGTTCTGTGATTGGGCTTCCTTAGAGCTGAAGTCAAATTGGAATGTGAACTGTGTGTAAAGGAACTGACATGACAGTCACACCCCTGCAGTATTTCCCAAGGTCTTTGCCATCACCACCTTAGAGAAGACCAGTGAGCAGTGTGAAGGGCAGAATGGGTAGCAGCCCTGAGAATTGTCCAAGAATACATGTGCAGCCTCTCCTTCCCTGCAGGACTTGGCTCCCTTGGGGCTATGGACAGGAGCCTTGGCTGTCTTTCGGAAACTGTATAACTGCTGGGGCTGCAACCGGAGAGCCTGCGTCAGGGTACATCTCGCTCAGCCTTTTTCCCTCCAGGTATGAAACCAGTTGGGAAAGGCTGGGAGAGCTTTTGTGATTTGGCCTTCAAAGCCATTGTAGGGATAGTATTTTCTGTCTTAGATGGTTTGTGTGTGGGTTTCCTGGGGGGCAAGAGCAGACCACACATCTTTATCCTGGGCAGGAATACACCATCAATGCTAGAAGCTGCTGGGACAGCAGGCAGACCCTGGAACACTTGCTGCAGCCCATTGTGTTAGGTGAATGGTAAGGAGCACAGATGTATGGGTCTTGGAAGGGAGGCAGGTGGCTCTTCAGCTCATGGTTGCTCCAACCATTCCAGAACATCAGCACCAGACACTCACCGTCCCTACAGTCTAAGTGAAGGATGGCACACAGGCCTGGACAGGGACTTGGGGAAAACAGCTGTAGCTTTGGAAAGCTTTAATCTGGTTTCATTCTTTGATCTGTCTCTATTCCAGTAGTGTTGTTCCAGACACTGAGAAGGAGCAGGAGTGGACCCCATCAACTGGGCTCCTCTTGACTCTCAAAGAAGAGGACCAGCTCCTGGTCAGAAGACTGAGCAGGCATGTCCTGAGTGGTAAGGGAAACCCAGATCTGTACCTTTAGGGTGGGGTTTCAACAGTACTTTATGTGGATAATACAGGACCAGTTACTAGGCCCTGAGCACCCCCACCCCCTTCGTGGCACACTGGGGATACCAGAAGAGTTGGGGCATGCAGAGAGGGGGGGGGGAGCAGATAACTCAATGTCTGAGCCAAAGATCTATGCCAGGTCCATCCCAATCTCAGATGCCCCTCAACCAGTGTCCTTAGCTGTAGCTGAGTCGAGTAGCAACACGTGCCTGCAGAGCTGTTAATGATGTGGCTGTTAGTGCTTTCTCAAATGTCACTCTGTAGCAAACTGTTGGGGTGGGTCTGGTTAAACTATACTGGAACCTGCTCTCTCCTGCTGGGGTGGAGATAGGACTGTATGGTTGGGTCCTGACCCCTGACAGCACCCTACATTCCCACCTTCCCCCTCTCCCCAGCCAGTGTGGCCAGTTCAGCAGTGATGAGCACAGCCATCATGGCAACACTGCTGCTGTTGAAGCACCAAAAGGTAAGGGCACTGTATGGTGGGGCCCAGGGGAAGAGCAGGGCTTGGCCCCTGCTCAGGTCTGTTCTGCCTCCAGGGTGTGGTCCTATCACAGCTCCTGGGGGAGTTTTCCTGGCTGACAGAGGAGACACTGCTGCGTGGCTTTGACGTGGGCTTCTCTGGGCAACTGCGATGCCTGGCTCAACATACACTGAGCCTGCTGAAGGCACAAGTGGTTCTGCTGCGTGTCCACCAGGGGGACTTGGTGGTGGTGCCACGACCTGGGCCAGGCCTCACACACCTGGCACGTCTGAGCAAGGAATTGCTGCCCACCTTCCTGAGCGAAGCTGTGGGTGGTGAGTTGGTGGGCTCACAGGGTGGGGTGATGTGCAAGGAGAGGGGAACGGCTCCCTCCTTAAGCAGCCTCCTCTGCCAGCCTGTGCAGTGCGGGGGTTGCTGGCCGGCAGAGTACCACCTGAGGGGCCGTGGGAGCTGCAGGGCATAGAGCTGCTGAGTCAGAATGAACTGTACCGCCAGATCCTAATGCTGCTGCACCTGCTACCCCAAGACCTACTTCTGCCCCAGGTCAGATTCCTCTCCCATAGCTCATCAGGGCCCTGGGCCTTGTCATTATGACCTCCTGTGGTAGTGATCCTGTCCTCCAACTACCTCTGGTCAGAGTTCTGCTAGCCCCCCCTCCTGGGGGGGTATGTTCTCAGAAGGGCTTTGGTGCTTCTCTTCTACAGCCCTGCCAGTCTTCCTACTGCTACTGTCAAGAAGTGCTGGACCGCCTCATCCAGTGTGGGCTCCTGGTTGCTGAGGAGGTATGCTCCCACCCTAGGTGCAGCGCCCGGGGCTGCTCATCTAGCCCAACACGTGCAAGCCTGTTTCCACTAGCCTGGGCCTATGTGTGTCATGCCAGTTTGCATGTGTAGCTACGGTTCTCTTCACACATTCTGCCTCCACATTTCTTAGTGAGCTTGGGTACTTGACCCAAGTAGCTCTGGGTATCCTTTTGGGTCTGCTGGGCCAGGACCAGGTCTGAGGGTTGTAGAGCTGATTCTGGCCCAGCCTTATCAGGTAACAATAGCTCTTCCCAATTCCTAGACTCCAGGCTCCCGGCCAGCCTGTGACACAGGAAGGCAGCATCTGAGTGCAAAGCTGCTGTGGAAACCGAGTGGGGACTTCACTGACAGTGAAAGCGATGACTTTGAGGAGCTAGAGGGCCGGTGCTTCAGGGTATGCTGGGAGATGCTACATACCCTGGGAGGCAGTGGAGGTGATGTGTAAGGTACCTGGGAGCCCACCTTCCCACTCTGGTCTGGCTCTCTTCAGCTTAGCCAGCAGTCTCGCTGCCCTGACTTCTTCCTCTTCCTCTGCCGCCTGCTCAGTCCAATACTCAAGGCCTTCGCACAGGCTGCCGCCTTCCTCCACTTGGGGCAGCTGCCGGATTCAGGTAAGGCCCTTACCCCTGGCAGTGTTCAAGCAAGGTAAGGCTCAGTTCCATAGAGCTGGGCTCTAGGTCTAATCTCTCCTGCAGAGGTGAGCTACTCAGAGCAGTTGTTCCAGTTTTTACAGGACTGTGCCCAAGAAGAAGGGATCTTTGGTGAGTTCCAAGCCCCATCTCAGACTTCCTAAAGGAGGTAGTTTGCTGGTGACTGCTGCCCCCTGCTGGACAGTAACTGCCTGACACAGGGAAGGGAGCTAGCATACAGAGCTTTAGTTAACATGCAAGCCCTAGATCTCCTTTAAGAGGAAGAAAGCCCTGCCCAGTGGCTCCCTGGCTTCCCTCAGAGCTTTTTTTGTCTTTCTCTTTCTTCCAGAGTGTGCAGACCCAAATCTTGCTATCAGTGCTATCTGGACATTCAAAGACCTGGGGGTAAGAGGGACATTATCACCATTCTGTCCCTGACCTTACCCCAAGCCCCATGGGCTGCTAGAACTGCTCAGAGGAACTACCTTGTTCCCACACCCCATGGTGAATGCTAGCGAGGATGGTTTGCTTTCCCTACTACAGTGGGGTCCCAGAGACATCAAGTAGTATTTACACTCAGGCGCTGAGGCATCACTACAGAGTTTTTTGGGGGTTGGGATGGGGAAGGCTTGGCTCTGGGGATACTGTCCCTTCACCAAGGGTGCTTACAGTCCATCTTGTGGTTCAGGTACTACAGCAGATGCCCAGCCCTACAGGACCCCAGCTCCACCTGTCCCCTACATTTGCCAGCCGGGACAACCAGGACAAGCTAGAACAATTTATTCGACAGTTCATCTGCAGTTAGAAACAGTGGAACCTGATGGGACTTGTCAGCCTAGAACTTAAGGGTGTGTCCTCTCATTAGGACACAGCTACCCTGAACTTAGAAAAGCTGTGTTTACTCATCATTGGTGTGATAAATAAAGACACTAGGTTAGTTTCTTCCCTAGCCTGAAGCATGTGTCTAATATCTACTTCTCCTTACTCAGTCCTGTGAAAATGGCCCACTGCCGGGGATGGGGGAATTGTGTGTGGCTAAAAGACAGCAGAAGCTAAGCTGCAACTCAGAGAAAATTTATTTCCAAGGCCTACCTAGGAGCACCTCAAGTGGGCAGGGCCAGCAGTGAACTTCGTGAGAGCAAAAGTCGCACCTTGTGTCAAGTCCAGTGCTCACAGGGATACCATCACACCACCTTGTTGACAATGACACCAATTTCTTCAATCTCACACTGGACTTCATCCCCCTTCTGTAATACAGCAGGCCACCAGGCTTTCAGCCCCCGTTTCACTCCCCGCAGGCTGCTCCAGGCTTGCCAGGCCTCTCTAGCTCCCATTTCTCTACCATTTCCTCTTTTAAACGGACTCACTTTGAGAAAGACGGGAGGCTTCCTAAACACACCGACACCTGGAGGAGTCCCGGTCAGGATGATGTCCCCTGGATAAAGAGTGACAAACCTAGGGACAGCACAAGAATCAGTAAGACTATGGGCTGAGGCGTGCAGTGGGCATGGGTGGCAGTGGCTGTGACAGGCTCCACTCACTCACTGGGAGACCCAGGCTATCAGCTCTTCAGTCTTGAACACCATCTGGTTGGTGCTGCTGCTCTGGACTACCTCCCCATTCACGCGGCAGCAGATCTTTAGATTGTGTGGGTCTGGAATTCAAGACAATCCTTGGGTTACCCAGTCCCAAAGGAGAGAGGAAACTGTAGGGAGCATGTCTGCCCACCTTGGCTTAGCACTCTACCCTGGGACTTCCTGTACAGACTGGAATTCCCTAAATTCATGTATCAACAGCAATGGCCCTTAAGTGAGGGAAGGAGGGACATTCTAGACTCTGGACAGAGAAAAACAGCCGAGGGATTTGCCTTTCGGCTTCGCAGGCAGAGGCACTTACTCACTGCCAAGCTTGGGGCCCTGAGTTTGATCTCTAGGATCCATATGGAAGAGAACCAACCTTGGAAATTGTCCTTTGACTTCTCTCCAGGTGCCATGGCATACACATACACGAAGAAATGTAATAAAATGTTTTAAAGCTGGTAACTAGATCTAAAATGACTCAGCATGTCCAAGCAAACAGGGATAGCGGAGCAGCAGATGATAGTTCTTCGCAAACTATCTTGCGCCCTTCACAGCAGCTGGAGTAGTTTCTGAGGCACCACTGTCCTGAGGGGCTCCCCCACACCCATGTCATACCCTGCTGATGATTGCACAGTGGGTGGACAAGGTCCTATTTATTGGTGCTCTCCCTTACAAAAAATGAACAGGCTTCATCACAACACACAGCCATTCTCCAGCATGCTCAGGAGCCAGCCTTGCTTCCTTCTAGCTTAAGGACTGGCTACTGGAGATGGGGAAGCTGCAGAAGCCCCATCCCTGACCCCCAAGTGCAGTACTCTTGTAGTTCATTTTGTGATGTAATTTCACAGCAGCTGCGGCTCTGTTCCCTCTAAGAGGCTCTGGAAGAAGCTCCACAGAGCTGGTTCACAGCAGAGGCTGGTCACTTGCTCTCTGTGGGGACAACAGTGGCACCCAAGCTCTGCATGCACTTGTAAGTGCAGTCCTTGCTGGAGCACTATTTTCTCCTGAAGCTCAGGTTCTGCACATGGGAGGGCTCAAGTGGCAAAGACTAACAACCTACCTGTTATGCTGTCTCTGGTAACCAAGGCAGGGCCCAGGGGGCAGAAAGTATCAAAAGTTTTTCCCAGTAACCACTGCTTTCCATTGCGTCTCATCTGCCAGTCCCGGGCACTCACATCATGAGCCACAGTGAAGCCAGCCACGTGAGCTATGGCATCTGTGGCCTGTTGGGGCAGATATGGCCAGACAGGTTACATCACACAACCCCTAGAACAAAGAATCTCAAAACTATTATCACACATTAGCACCAGTGTTGGCTAATGGTGGTGTGTGAAAGGCAAGGGAGTGAAAGTGCCAAACACGCCCCGGTGTAAGAAGCACCACTGGAGTTGGGCACTGGCAGAGAGGACTTGGGACTGCTGCTCCTCCCTGGCCTGGGAGCGCCCTTCCACCTCACCTTGATGTGCTTGCCTTTCTTTCCAATGATCACAGCCAGTTCCACCTCCCAGTCCACCTCCTGCAAGTGGGAGAGGACAGTGAGCTGCAGCGGCTCTAGGAACCAGGGTGAAGTGAATGACATGGCTATGACTTGCAGACCCATAATCTCTGGGCAGTGGCAAGCAGCACCATTGGAGGTTACTAGCTCAACACGTCTGGGGAACTGAGTTTAAATGTCACTCTGGACGCCCGCAATGGAGAGTGGCACCGAGCAGTAACAGCAATGTGTAGCTCTACTGTGCCTGACACTATGCATGCGCTATCCTGGAATAAATGTATTCAAGGGGCTTAAATCAACTCACAAGGAAGAAATGCACATGGCTACAAAATGTGAACAAATGCCAGCCTCTCCCCAAGTGAGCAAAATGCAACTGTAAAGAACTTCAGTTTAATCTTTCTCAGCTGTTTCTAATGGTAATGGAAAGAACTGGCAGAAGTTCACCTGAACTCAGGTGCCAGCTTGTGCTACAGATGCCACTAAACAAGCAGGCCCCTAGTGTAGCAGACTGCACAAGAGCTTCAGTGAAGCCAGAAAGTAAGGCCATGCTCAAAGGGGAATGGAAACAGGATGCCAAAGCGGGTTAACCCAAATTAGGTAAGAAAACAGAATTCAAGGGAATACTAAATACAAAGGGAGGAGGACTAGGGAGATGGCTCAGCAGGTAAGGTACTAGTCACATAAACCTGATAACCCAAGTTCAACCTTAGAACACACGTAAAAGGCTGGATACAGCAGCACACACTTGCAATCTCAGTACTCCGATAGTGGGCAGGAGGCAGAGCAGAATCATCCAGAAGCTTAGGAGCCTGCTAGCCTGGTATGCAGCATAGAAATGAGGCCCTGGCTGCCTCAGCAGGGTGCAAGGTGAGAACCAACAGTGCGAGACAGAGAGACACAGAGAGAGAGACACAGAGAGAGAGAGAGAGACACACAGAGAGAGACAGAGACACAGACACAGAGTTCTAGGGAATACTACATCTTCTGGCCTCCACAGGCCAGTTATGGTCAAGTGAGCAATGTGGTGACATCTGAGGACACCTGACGTGGGCCTCCTGACTGGCTGCGATGGGAAACACGGGACATTTCCTGCCTAGGACACCTCAGAAAACTGCTTCTGCTGGTCACAAGGAAATGGGGCAAACTAAGCACAGGCACCCTATGAGGAAACAATCCTTCAAAAAGTGTCAGGAAAGGGAACCATGTGGAGATCTCAAATGTGTCAGGGAGAAGACTGAGCGGGATGAAAAGATATTCTTGATGGAGTTGGGACAAGGCAGGGTGTCTGGCAGAGACAGCCAGGACAGACAATGGGGGAAGACCAAACGGAACGAAAGATGTTCTTGATGGAGTCCAAGAACAAGGTGCATGTGTGGTAGACTACACCTGGACAGACAGCGCTGGGCGAAAACAGCAATGCGAACACCAAAGCATGGGCAGCAGGGCACTGGTGGCTTTACCTAGGTTATTAATATACTTTCATCATGAAAAACAACTTTGTAATTGGGGAAAGAGGTACGCTATTTCCTCATGTCACCCACACCCAGGCTGTGTTAGTACAGTACAGTCCTCTCTAGCTTCTGTGTCGTGGTCATGCACTCCCAGTGACAGAAGGTTCCTCAAGGGCAGTGGTTCTCAACCTTCCTAATGCTGCAATCCTTGGATACAGTTCCTCAAATGGGGTGACCCCCAGCCATAAAATTACTTCATTGCTACTTTATAACTGTAACTTTGCTACTGTTATGAATCATAATGTATCTGATATATGATCCCTGTGAAAGAGTCATTTGACCCCCAAAGGAGTTGTGACCCACAGGTTGAGAACCACTGCTCCAGGGGAATGACCCTTACGCAGGACCGCAGCCACCTGGGCGGTGGGAAGCACTAACCTCGCTCTCTGGTGGGAGGATGATCTCATCGTAGGGCCCCACAATAGAACTGGAGAACTTGCTGAAGATGATGGGCTCCTTGGGCACCCGCACATTCTGTTCTTTACAGTGATCTGCATAATTCATGCCCACACATACCACCTTGTCTGGCCGGGTGACAGGGGCCAGGAAGGTCACCTGTGACCGAGGGAGGACTGGCAACTGGGTAGCCAGGGCTCTGTAGAGACCAAGCGGGAGAAGGGCTAGCAAGGAACAGATTGGGAGTCCCAGGGCAGGCTGGGGAGGTCCCTCAGCAGTTGTGAGTTGTGCTTTTTGCATTTTCTATATCTTTCCCCATTGGTGTAAGACTCAACCCCAGCTACACAGTCCTTCTATAGCAAAGCATGGTGGTACTCCTCAGTGCGTATTTCCTCCCCACTTGGGTAATTCCTGTTCGTGCAGAAGTATGTGAAAGGTTCCTGTGGAATTAAGTGGAGAGGTCTCTTTCCTCTAAGGGTCTAAATAGAACCCACACCTTCCTAAAAGAAGCCTTTCTTGGGACCTTGTTGCGACTCCTCCAATGGGCGGAACTTAGCCTCTCAGGAAGGCAGTATAATAATGTAAGGTCGTAGCTCCACAACCAAATGAATTAAGCATACTCCCGAGCCTCAGTTTCCCTCTCTGAGGGAACTGAGAGTGTTGTTATATAAGACTTTTAAGGCTTCTGCCGGATATGGTTATATATACCTGTAATTCACTTGTAGCATTTAAGAGGCCGAGGCAGGAGGTTCTCTAATTCAAAGCCTGCCTAGGCTATATAGCAAGACCCTGTCTCAAAGGAAAAGATAAATGACTGTTAGCTCTTCACGAAAAGAACAAGTGAAAAAGAAAACAGGGGGATCCCCTGCTCCTTTGAAAGGAGGTACCTGCTGATTCTGATTCTCAGGGCAGGAGAGAGATGGAGGAGCGAGAGGGACCAGGGCCTGCTGACTTACCTTCTTGCCACTGAGAGGGTAGTCTCTCCCTGCTCCAGGAACTGCAGCATTGTCTTGGGGAGTGTGGGGTCAAAGGTGTTTAGGTCTACGACTCCCCCTCCAATCCCCGACTCCAGGCCCAGGTGAGGCTCCTCCAGGTGGGGTGTCTGAAACTGTACCAGTCTCATCGCTCTCGAAGGCTGACAGGGCCTATTCTGAACGTGCAGCAGAGCTGAGAACAACCTTTTACCAGAGCTCAGCATCAAAGCCTAAATGGAAAGAAGACAGGAGGACTGAAAAACTATCATGAAGATCCCTTAGTTCCTCTGCCCCATCAACCATTCCCAGCATACCGGTGGGGAAGTGCTCATGTAGGTCATTTTACCTATGTCATACTTCAATGACCATGCCAGGTTTTAAGCTAGCCCCAGAGATTCCAGCCTTTCCTCAACCAGTATCTCCTGAAGGTTGCTACTGCTGGCGAGCGGGGGACGCAGCAGGCTAACTTGGCCCTGCCATCTTGCATGCTGGAAAGACAGATACCAGCAACAGATGTACTCAAGCCTCAGATATTGTGACGATGCTGTGAAGATGGCCAGGCCGCTGCCGCTACCTAGCTTTTAGGGGAAGCCCTCCAACTGAGGAAGGTTAAAATATGCAGGACTAGGAGTCAGCCCCAAATTAGCCCATAATAGCTACTCCTAGATACGGCTTCACAGCTGCTTCATGGAGCTTTTAACAGTTCTAACTTGATCCTCTGACTTCAGCACTTTCCATCCTCATGGGCTCAAGCTACCAGTTTGCTCTGACCTAAGCGCTGTCCTCCAGCTCCTCCAATAGGCACCAGTTGTCTACGGTTGGAGCACGGGGAGACTCGGGGTGCCAAGACGCTGGAGACCTGGTCTTACCACACTGCTCAGCTAGCTGCCTGGGTTCGGCAGCGATGTCTGCTTCTTTCCCCGCTGAGCCCACAGTGCTGCCACTGTGGGGGGGGCACAGGCTTGCACTGATCTGTCCAGAGAGCACAAGGAAGATGCAAGGGGACAGACTTCTCACTTCCTGGAAGAGCTTAGCAATCATCAACGTTGGGATATGGCTGGCCATGCCTCCCTTCCTCAGACCCAGATCTTTTGGAAAGTAGCAAGGTTCCGAGCCTATTTTGAGTTCCAGGCTCCACCTAAAGATAAGATTCACTCTCTCATGTTTCTTTTGTTTTTATGATATGGTTGCTGGGTCAGAAGGAAGCACGCTAGGTTGACCTACACCCCAGGTGAACCACACTCCATTCCCACCCATTTCCCAGGACCCACGTGAAAAGGTTTATACACAGCGGTCCATACTTGTAATTCCAGTGCTGGGGAAGTGGAGACAGGTAGATTCCTGGGGCTTGCTAGCCAGTCAGTCTGGAGTTAGTTAGTTCTAGGCGAACGAGAAACACTGTCTCAAACACTAAGGTGAACAGTACCTGAGGAACACTCAAGGCCTGTTCCCTGTGCATACAAGCAAGCCTGTGTCTTTACGTTAATGAATGTAGCGGTAGCGTTCTCAGTCCTGGGCTCTTGGTCCTCACCTGGTTAAGTCAACCTACTCGGTTCAGGAGCACCACAGTGCCAGCTGGCAAGTCTGTCCAGACAACCAAAGGCTTTTCCCATCCTCTGCTCTGTTGTCTTATACAAGCTCCGCTCTGCCACCATCTGAAGGCTGTCCCAGTACATGTCTGCCACGTCACACACTAAAATGACAGTAACTGTCCTGAGGGAAGCCAAAGGTTCCACCTGTGATGTCTCCTTGAATTCTCTTGACTGGGGCTGGGATTTTTACAGATGAACAAGCCAAAACTTAGATGGGGTAAGTGCCTTGTCTGAGGTTCAAAGGACACACAGCTTAAAGAAAGAGATGGTATTTGAATCCATGTCTAGATGATATTGAAAGGTACTTTCCAAGCGAGATAATCAGGTTTCAATCTTGCCTGCTCCTCTCAGGCCCTAGCTGCTACCTGCGTATTGTCTTCAGTCATGTCCCTGGGCGGCCAGTGACTGTGGACTTAGAGATAGGGCTGACGCCTGCTCTCTGATAGCCCCAAACCCCAGGCTGTGTTAGTCCTTCGTGACAACGCACTCAGGTTCATTCCAGCTTTGCCGCACTCACCACCGAACAGAACGCAGCTCTGAGGCTTCATGAGGTAAAGTCACCTGGCAAGGTGGCGCTGGTGTCCTACAGGACAAGTGTCCCTTAGCAAACAGCACAGGAACGGGCAGCCTCAGGCGCAGGGCCGCGTGCACGACCCTGCCGACCTCCACTCTCCGTGAACCGAGGTGGGCTGCTCGGTTTCCCAACGCCCGGCTCCTCTCCCTCCCGCGCTGCTCTAGCCTCAGTTTACCTAGCTGCTGCAGCCGGACCCGCCCGGCGCCTTACGCTGTCAGCTGACACCTGCGAGGCTGCAGGTCAAGAGCGCAGAAGCCACAGCCGGTCCTGTTGCAAGAAGCCAGCTGTTCTTCTCCGGAGGACGTAGGGTTCGCAGTCGCGGTGTAATGACATCACCATCCCGCCGCCAATAGGAGGACTCCTGCCTTTCACGGTTACTCGTTTCTTTAATTGACGCAGCGAAGACAGCTGGTGGCCGAGTCTAGCTCGTGAGGCTTGCCATGGCTCAGGCTCTGACCGTAGCAACTCCGGTACCAATTTCACCTACTTGGAGCAGCACCTTTATCTTCCCACGCCCTGTTTTAGGAACAAAAGCGGGGAGGGGTCGTAATGGGGAAGTGAGGTGTAATCTCAAATCCAGCGAGCAGGCATTCAGGTGGAAATGCTCACACAAGTACACCCCGAGTCCTCTGGCATATGGAAGCAAAAAGAGGCTCTGAGAAAGAGGCTCGGAAATTAAGGTCCAAATAGATCTTCAGAGACTTTAGTTGTCCCAGGAAGTATTTCGGACTTTGTTTTAGTTATGTTTTCTTTAAAAAATATTTTCCACTGAGGCATTGTATTTACATGAAAGTTTTATCTCTCTCTCTCTCTCGTTTTTTGTTTTTTTGTTTTTTGTTTTTTTGTTTTTTGAGACAGGGTTTCTCTGTAGCTTTGGAGCCTGTCCTGGAACTAGCTCTTGTAGACCAGGCTGGTCTCGAACTCACAGAGATCCGCTTGCCTCTGCCTCCCGAGTGCTAGGAGTGCACCACCACCTCCTGGCAAGTTTTACATCTCATATCCCTAGAAAACGAACCTGAGAGTTTTCCTTCCTGTGCGATTTCTCGTCTTCCTTCTTCATAGTCCATGAGTTTAGCTGAGGTGGTCAATGCAAGAAAACCGGACTGACAGGGTGGGAACAGGCTGTCCTGCCCTGCTTGTTCTAGGTCTTTGAGATGCACACCAAGTCTGGGGCTGACCTCTCCGTGTTTGTTTAACCTGCTTGTGAGGTTAACAACATTGTTCCTAGCTCTGTGATCAGCAGCGATTCCAAACTCTCAGGTATAACCAGGCTTCGTCCTCACAGTTAGAAGCCAGGGGATAACTTGGGAGCTGATAAGGAGCTGGCATTGGCTTCCCTCTTCAGCTTACTAGAGCCCTCGAGTACATCATCCAGGACACTCATGTGCACTATTGCGGTGGCATGGAAGAATGGCAGAAAGGGAAGATGAGCAGTTGGTCAGAGAGATGGCTCAGGGGTTAAAAGCAACTGCTGCTCTTTCAGCGGATTTGGGTTTGAGTTTCTGCGCCCACAATGTATCTCACAATCACCTGTAACTCCAGTTCTGGGAGATCTGTTGCCTTCTCTGGCTTCTGCAGGTACCAGGCATGCGTGTAATGCACAGACATACAAGCAGGCAAGACAACTACACATGCAAAGAGAATAAAAATAAAAATTTGCAAAGAGAGACCAGGAGGGACTGGTTCTTCGATTTCCCTAGTTACTTCTCTTGCTGCTATAATAGGATAGCTGACAAAAACTTACAGAAGGAGGGGGACATTTTAGACCACCATTTGGGGGTACAGATCACCATGGCAGGGACAGTATGGTAGCAGGAACTTGAGAAAGCTGGTTACACTGCAGTCAAGAAGCAGGGAGATGAAGGTTGGTCCTCATCCTGCTTTCTCCTTTTTATGTAGTCCCAGGGTCGCTGGCCATGACATGGCATCACCCGCAGTTAGTGTGGGTCTAATAACCTTGACTAACTAACTTGATCTTGATAATCCCTGACACACATGCCAGAAGTGTGTCTTTTCAGTGACTTCTAGATCCTGTCAAACTGACAGTCAATATTTACCGCCCAGACCTAGCCACACACACGTGAAGCCATCGGAAGGAGCTCAGCTGAGGTGCCATGCCCAGACTTGCATCTGAGAAATCTGAATCAAGGGAGATTGTCTGTAAGACTAGAGAGTAGCAGGTAAGAGCAGTGGGGTTGTGCTGTGTGGTGGAGATGGCAAGTGTCCAGGAATGTTCAGGAGGAAGAACCGGCTGCCCTCAGTGACAAGAAGTAGACCTGAGAGGAAGGCAGTGCCAGAGCCTTTGCCATCTGTGGAGATGCAGCTTCTTCAGGGGCAGGGCTTGAGGGGGAGGATGATGAGCCCAGTTTTGTATAGGCTGAACATCACACACCCGAGGGACACCCAAAGTCACTTCAGGGTCATGGTCCAAGACAGGAATCTAGAAGGAGGCATTTCAACCTGGCTTTAAAAGTTACGTCTAGTTAGAAAGTCTTAGCAAATTGTGGAACAGAAGGAAACGTTTGCAAATCAAATATCAGACAAAAGGCTTGTCTCCCAGCTATACAAAGACCTCTCAAAGGTTAGTGAGTGAGAACAGTCAATTGAACTGGTTATTGGACAAAAGACTTAAACAGGTAACTTTCACAAAAGAGATATGCAGAAAATTAGGACGGGAAAGATATTGAAGCACATTGACCACCATGGGAGTGCAAAGTGCAGTCACAGTGTGACACCACTGTGCACCTACTAAAACGACCAAAAATCCTTTTCATGTGTCTACAGGCTTTAGAAGGACGGAGACCCTCATGCACAGCTGACAGAATTTTAAATACATGCAAGAACTTTGTGTTTCTTTGAGGCAAGCTCTCTCCATGTAGCCCTGGCTGTCCTCAGACTCACAGAGACCCCGTGCTGGCATCCACCCACACACCTTGCCCCACTGGGGACTCTTGAGGAGCATTCGCCACCACGATCTTGCCATTTCTCTCCTTTGGGTTGATAATATTGAATTTTACCTTTGCTCTGTGCTCCTAGAAATAGGGACAATAACCCAGGGTTGCAGAGATAGCTCCTCAATGAAGAACTCTCGCTGATCTTGCAAAACTAGACTAGCTCCAGGATATCTAGTGCCTTCTGTGGCCTCCACAGGTACCAGAACACGTGTGCACATAAACATATTTTAAAAACTCATTAATCCCAGCACTCGGGAGGCAGAGGCAGGCAGATCTCCGTGAGTTCGAGACCAGCCTGGTCTACAAGAGCTAGTTCCAGGACAGGCTCCAAAACCACAGAGAAACCCTGTCTTGAAAAACCAAAAAAAAAACCCAAAACAAAACAAAACAAAACAAAAAACTCTCCATTTTCTGTATTACATAAAACAGCCATGTTTTACATGTATTACATAGAACAAGCCATCATACTTGAATAGGATGCCCATGCTCCTGTTTACCTGGGACAAGGGCAGACGCAGACCTTCAAATTCCCATTGCTGACTCCCTTGTCCCTACTGCCAGTCAGAGAAAAATGCCCGGTAAGCCTTGGGCCAGATCCTCTTCTTCCCCAGGCCTCCACTTGACCCAAACCTTCACACAGTCCCCAGCAAGGGAGGCCCTAGGCTCCCCCTCCCATTCCTAGCCCTGTGCACCATTCGCTTCCTTTAAACTAAGCCAGTAATGTGCTTCCCTCAATTCTGCGAGTCACTCAAGCAAACTGAATCTGAGGGGAGAGTCAGAGTCCTTTGGTCAGACGTACAAGTAAAAGCAGCTTGGGCTCATGACTAACATGGGAAGTCAGGAGGGACTTCCTGGGACCCGAGACCAAACCTCTGGGGCCTGTGCTATCTCCAGATCATGTCGCATTGAATGAGGATTCCCCAGCTGTTGTTCACTACTGCAAGACAGCGTGCTTGTTTGGTGAGAAGATCCTCCGCAGACCGAAAGGGGTCTGTGTTGTGGACACACAGCAGGAGAAACGGAATCGGAGCTGCTTTGCAAATGATAGCATCAGTCCCCCAGAACAGTCTGTTGCCAGAAATATTCCGTGAGGTCATAACAGCTTGCATATAAAATCAAAGTGGGAAGAAGAGAAAAAGCAAATGGTATAGCCAACATGTACTCACTCACAGGTGGTTTTTAAACATAAAGCATAGAAAGCCGGCCTACAAACCACAATCCCAGAGAACTTAGACAACAATGCAGACACTAAGAGAGACTCACATAGATCTAATCTACATGGGAAGTAGAAGGTATAAAAAGACAAGATCTCCTGAGCAAATTGGGAGCATGGGGACCTTGGGGGAGGGTTGAAGGGGGGAGAGGAGAGGCAGGGAGGGGAGCAGAGAAAAATGTAGAGCTCAATAAATATCAATAAAAAAATAAAAAAATGGTATATCCAAATAAAACATATACCGCGAACAATCCAGCCTTCACCTCGCAGCTGCTAGGATCCTAGGTCATTGCCACACCTGGTTTATGCGGCGTTGGGGACTGAACTTAGGGCTCTGCACACACTAGGCAAGCGCTCTACCAACTGCGCTACACCCCAAGCCCAGTGATGGCTTTATTTCCTTTTAATATATGAATGTACTAATGCATATGCGCCAGAGGGGGACCTGGAGCAATGGGACCTGGAGCAATGGAGCCTGCAGTGAAGATGCCTCCTGCTCAGCCAATGTCTTGTTGCTTTCCCCACATACACGGGAAGAGAGAGTGGACGGAGAAACCAGCCTGAGACCAGCCCTCTTCCCTCTGAGCCTCATTTGCTGCACCCAGGAGAAACTTCTACTCTGGGCTGGGAAAGTTTGTCAACAAAGCAGGGACTCCAGGGCTGTCGGGAACCAAATGATGGCCTGCTCTTTAGGGGCCTTATTTTTAGTTCCTGGATATTTTACTGTATTTGGTGATTTTTCAAAACTGGGAAAAAGTGATGCCTCTTGAGTGAGCTGTATCCTGGAGAGGAAGGGGAGGGAGGAGGGCTGGGCCGGGCTTCCAGGGGAGGGTGCTGAGGCAGAGAAGCCCAACTGTCCACACAGCCCACCAGCGGCCTTGGACGGGCCTCTGCACGCCCTTGCGGCTAGCCCCGTGACCTGAAAACTTCAGGGTGGGGTGCGTCTCAGCCTCACTCCGGAACTCGGCCTGGGCTCCCTGAGCCCGGTGCAGAGTCCTCCCCCAGCCCAAGGTTCAGGTGCGCAGCACTCACTGCCTCTGGGGTGTGTCCAGCCACCCTGGCAGTCCTAGGCCCCCTTCTGCTTCTATCAGAGCGCTAGTTGGCCTGACCCTCCCCCTCTTCTGGGCCGCAGGAATCTGGAAAGCGCATTGACCTTGACTTTAGCAGTTGAAAACTTTCCAATTTAAGAGTGCTGAACGTCCAGTTCCGGCAGGCCGCGCTGCAGGGTGGGTACTGGGAATACTTTTAGGGGCTTTTGTAAGTGAGAAGTCCAGACGCGGAGAACAAGGCACTTAAGGTACAGCTTGCACTTTGCTTCAAAGGGTTAGGCTCCCCGTTTCCTCCCTCCCCTTCACTCCCGCTTCCTGGGACAGTACCTCTCCTCTCGTTGGATCCGTTCCCACTGGTGGAGTGAAGAAATGGCCCCAAACACTACAGAGAACGAGTCCTTTCCCCAGCGTTTCCTCTTTTACCTGGGCCTCATCAGCGGCAGTCACACCGGGAGCTCATCCCCCCAACCAACCGCAAGGACCAGGAAAGAGTGCAGGATTGGCTTAGGCCCGACCTTGTTCTTCTTGCCTGGAACGTGTGCTGCAAGGGAAGGGATTCCCCAGTGCTCTGAACTTGGGTCTCAGTACTTCCTGTGCCACGGAGGCTCTGCTGTCTCTAACCGAGCTGTTTACCAATTTTATTTATTTTTGTCTGTACGTGTGTGGTGCACACACCCATGAGCCTGCAGATGCCAGTGGTTGACATGGGGTCTTCGCGTGTGCGCGTGTGTGTGTGTGAGTGTGTGTGTGTGTGTGTGTGTGTGTTTTCCAGGCAAGTTCATTTCACACATACTCATATGTCTAATTGCACCAAAAGGGTATTTTTTGTTGTCGTTTTTATTTTTTGTTTTTCCAAACAGAAAACTGGCACTGTCAAATAAGTCAGCGTTGAGGTCACAGTAACTGGAGAAGTGGTTGACAGCTCAGGGAGGTCAGCCTTCAGGGTTCACAGACTCCTCTCAGGCCACACACGCGTAGCCCCGTGACTGAAATTAAACCAACCAGCCACACAGACACTGACTGATGCAGGTTACACGATTCTAGAAACTTAAGTGCCGAGCTTCACAAACATTTGAAAAACTTAAATTCTTTTTTTTTTTTTTTTTGGTTACAGTATTGCTTCAGTGAAGCTCCCGAATTACCTGTGAGAGAACACCATCCCAGCGCCTGAGGGGAGGGGACAGTCAGCACTTGGTGCAGTAACCTTTCCCTTTTCCTCGGACTTAGCCGGCCCTTCAGGACACACAGGACATTGCCTATCATTTCTGTCTTCTAGGACTGTGGCTGCTCTGCAGTTGACACATCACACTGCCACAAAGTCTAGGGTACAAGATGTTTTTGATGGAAGACAAGGACTTTTCTGGAGGCAGAAGAAAGATGGTGGACAGTGTCTTAAGTGTCACTTAAGGTCTCTTTTTAATCAAGATATGTGTTATATAAATGCCCACGTGCGGAAGAACTTGCAGAAGAGTTGCTCATCAGAGAGTGTGTCCTGATGGTGAGGGGCATGTGAACCTGAAACAGACGGGACCTAAGTTACTGGGACCTTGTAGTCAGGTCGATGATGACCGAGGCCTATGGTGAGGCAGCAGCCGTTGTGACTATGGAGAATATTTTAAAATAAATATTTGTGAGTTAGTTTTGAATGTCTAGTTTTATTGGAAATTAGGAAGCTTGAAGCAGGAAGCACAATTCCCAGGTGACTTGATCAAATGACACTGCAGGAGTATTGACTGAGCACCTGAGGACAAGTTCGGGGAGCTACTTAATTTTTTTAGATAGGACCTCACACTGAACCTGGATCCCACTGACTGGCTGTTAGAGCTGGCCTGTGAGCTCTCACTGTCCCCCTGCACTGGGGTCACATGTGTGCTAAGACACTCAGGTTTTTACACGGGTGTTGGGATCCGAACCCAGGTCTTCATGCTTGCACAGCAAGCTCTTTACCCAGGAACCATCTTCCTGGTGCCTGCTCTTGTTTAGACACGGCTCTTGGGGAAGGCAGGTCTTCTTGTGTCAAGTGTGGCCTCCCAACCAGTGGCCAGGTCCTGTTCTCATCACCTGAATCAACCTCACACTTGTTCCCTGCCTTCTGGTGACAAAGTACAACATATACAACCGGCTTTCCTTAGGCTGAGGCCTCAGGTGTCCAGGACTAGCTCAGTGTCCCCTTAATTTAGGCTTGGGAACTGCAACCTGACAGGGTCGGGAGGAGGAACCGGGTAGGAAGGAAGTTAAGCCCTAGCAGAGCGGATGGGCAGTGACCCCTCACAGAGAGTAAGCAGCCTGCCGTGGCATACATAGTTTCTGAGGGTGGCTGCCAGGCCCACCTGAGTTTGAAGGGCAAAGGCTAGTGCAGATGTCCCTGAAGGTTCCAGGTCACCGAACAAAGATCCCACTCAAGAGTCCTGAGATTGCACAGAGAACTCTGCCTCCAATAGGGAGGGCACAGATATTTTGAAGTACAGTCCTGTGAGAGATTGTCTTTCAGCTCTTTGACACTCCTTCCCAGGGTCTCCACAGACCACTGGCTTCTTCCTGCCTCTGAAGCTTAGAGGGGCCCAGCTGTCAGCCATGAGGGGAATTCTCGAGATATTTTTCCCCCAAAGTAGAAAAAGGCCCCGTGGTTATGTGTGTGAAGGGTTCTCTGTGTCCTAATAAAATAGGAAGGCATAACTATCTGTGTGTTCCCCTTCCCCCACACCCGGTTTGGTTTACTCTGGGCGCATTTATGGACTTATTTCTTGATACACTCTGTGAGCGGCACTTTTTATTTCTTAAACCCCGAGAAGGATGAGGCAGAAATAGAAAAATGTCTTTGGTACTTTGAAGAAAATGACAAATCGTTTCCCTCCCTGGAGTCAGAGAAGATGAAAAGAGAAATGGCGCAGTCTCCCCCTGGTGGTCAGTAGGAGGCACAACACTGGGACGTGTCTAGACGGCCGCCTGTGTGAATTATCAAGAGAAGCCACCTCTAAAAGGCAGACGGGTCATTTCTTTGGGAAGCTATATGGCCGAGTGCCACGTGGGGAAGAGGTGGGGCATCACTTTCCCCATTTTGTGTTTTTCAGGTAACAAGCCATCGTGGGAGGGAGGTGACAGGCCAGGTCCCTAATGATCAGAACTTGCTCTGGGCCCTCTTTCTGTTTGGGTCATCTGGCAAGGTGGGTGGTACAAGGGACAGACACGTGGATATTAGATCACTGACTGTGGTCTTACTGGTGAGACTGTCCCACATTAGCAGGCTGCTCTCCACATGAGCTTTGGGGTGACCAGGAAAACTGGAGACCATCACAAATGCCCTTTATCGGATGACTTATCAGTACAAGTTGTGCTACTACAGGATGAGAAATAATATACAAAAACTGTCAGCGCTTAGGAAGGACAAATACATCTATTAAGAGACCACTGATGGGGAGGCCAGACTGAGCTATATAGTGAGACCCTGTCTCAAAAGAGACAGACAACCCTTAATTGTCAAAGTCACGGGAATCAAGGATTTTTTTTCCAGATAAGGAAATTGGGGTTCAGTGACATTATACTCAGAATGAGGCAGAAAGTTCCAGAGTGGAAGCATGGGGCCTCTGCTCTAGATGTCAAAGGCCTTTAGAGGCACGGTGCCACGTTAAGGAATTACTGGGGTCGTGAGCTGGAGACCTGATCCTTCTCTGTCTTCAGTGTAGACTTGCAGGGACAAGAAGCCCTTCTTCGGTGCCCACTCCTGCCACCTTCTTGCCCCACACCCGTGCTGCTCAGAGCTGGTCAGGTCAGCCCTGACACTCATCCAAGGAGCAGCTCATCCCTAGGCTGGTAGGAAACAGGGCAGAGGGCAGCCCCTCTGAGCAGGAAGCACGGTTTTTGTCTTTCTGTCTGAGACAGGTCTCATTGAACCGCCCAGGCTGGCCTGGAAGTCAGTGTAGCCCAGACTGTCCTCACCTGGATTAATCCTCTTGTCTCAGCATCCTAGGGGTTGAGATTACATGTGCGAACCAGCGCGCTCAGAGGAAGTGCTGAGAGCAGTCAGCTCCTCTGCGGAGTGTGTCCTTCAGAAACAAAGACGATCCCAGGGGAGCAGGAAGATGCTCCTGACAGAGGGCAGAGGCAGAGAGGAGCCGTGTTTCATGGATGCAGCCTTCGGAACCCCTGGATTCCACTTTACAGAGAGGCCTGACCCTGCTATCAGGTCGAAAATATCCTTGTGTTCATGTAAGCCTGGCTCTGCAGTGCAGTAGAGTCTGTGTCTCCATCTCTGTCTGTCTGTCTGTCTGTCTGTCTGTCTGTTTCTCTACCTGTGCCTGATTCACAAGGGAGGAAAGTGAAGCACTGAGATTGTGTGACTTGTTCGGGTCATGCAGCCGACTGGCTCCATAGCCTTTGTCCCCAGTGACTGTCATGGGTGCTACCAGCTTCTCTGTGTGCTCAATGATGGCTCAAGACCTTCTGGGATTGCCTTAGAGTCCTCATCTTTTCTGCCACCCACTCGTCAATCTGCTGTTCAGTGGACCCCTTGCTAGGAACTGTACCTCCCCATCACCCTCCCCATCACCTCCCTTCATCAGTCTGCTGCCCAGTGGGCCCCTTGCTGGTACTGTATGGCCCCATCACCTCCCTGCTCTGAGCATCTGTCTGCTCAGTCACAAATAACCACCTGATCCTCCAACCTCCTCTGGGCAGAAGGGAGTCCTCTCTCTGTTGTGCTACACCCAAATACACATCACATATACAACGTCTCGTGTAGCCCAGGCTGGACTCAAACTGGCCACGTAGCTAATCATTGATCCTTCTGCCTCTACCTCCTGAGTGCTGGGATTGCAAGCATGCGGTATCATGCCCAGTTTATGTAGTGCTAGGGATCTAACTCAGGGCTCTATGACCATCGAAGCTCCATCGCCAACTCTTTCCTGATTCTTGTCCACACGACCTGCCCTCCCTTGCCAAAGGACGTCCAGAAGTGACTTTCTGGAATCGGGAAGAAAAATGATCTGGGGATGAAATATAAATGACATTGCAGAAAGCCACTGTGTTCCACAGTCTTGTGCCTTCAAAGCACCAAAACTGGAGCATCTCTTGAAGGTCCCCAGGGCCCACAGTGTGTGCCCTTTTCCCCCTCAGTGATGTCACACTGAGAGGCAGAGGGGTTCTGGATGTTTTCTCCCTCAAAGTCGTCTGTAGTCACCATCAAGCCTCCGGGCAGGAACTGTAGTTAGCAGCAGCAGCAAGGGAAGGACTGACTGACTGGCAGTTCAGATAAACCTGGAGAGAGTCCATAGCCTTTGTCAAGTTTATTTTATTAAAATATATAGGACTGAATATTGGTGGGCCCCTGAGACAGGAACCCCCCTCCCAGGCTGCACTCAAGGGAGACGCTTCTGCCATGCAGACATGCGGCCAGTCTGTGTCCCTGCAAGGGGGACAGACCCCTCCTGGTTGGGCGTGCAGCCAGAGGCTAAGGGGTGGGGTGGGTTAGAGCTGAGTAGTAACTTTCTCCCTTGGCCTTGGCTTCTCACCAGTGTAGGAACCCCAGTGGGAGGGGCCAGGCTAGGGGAGGAGGGAGGTCCCTGAGCCAGGGAAAGCTGATGGCCTCTATATGGGGTAAAGGGGTCCCCAGTCAGGATGGAGATGGGGTCAGTGTAGCCCTGAGAAGGGGATCCTCCTGTGTATGGGGGCCATGGTCACCCTGCCAATCCTCTAAGGGCCCCCCTTAGCCAGTGGCTGACCTTCTCGGGGAACACCATGGACTCTCTGAGCTGGGCCTGAGCAGAGACTGGGCTGCGGTTGATGGAATGTACTCTGTGGGAATGTTCCTTTGGGGAACATGCTGCCTGGGACTTCGTCCCTTATGGGGGAGGCCTGGGCAGGCAGGAGCAGCTCTCTCTCCTCCTGAGGGTCTGCCGACCTGTTGCCTGGTCACAGGCCCCCAACTCTCATGGCTAGCTTCAACTTAGAGCTGACATGGCCTCCCATCCCCAGGGGGCAGCCCAGGCAAGCACAGTCCTTGGTTTGTGCTTTAGAATGTTGGCGAGCTGGGCTGGGAAAGAGCTCTGAGACCCCAAGGCTCTGAGGCACAGGATGGATTCCGAGCATCTTCCTCATGCCACCGAGTCAGGGCTGAGGAGAGCCAGGTCTCCCCCAATCAGGGGCCCCTGCCTCCTCTGTGGGCCCGGCCTGAGCTGTTAGGGTGTTTGTGCTTTTTGTTGGTTTGGGATGAGCCTATTCAAGGGCAGCTACAGAACTGTGAAAGATCTGCTGTGCCAAGGAACTGGGTGGCAAGTGGCCAGGGAAGAGGAGGGGAATACCCCTACCAGGCCTTTCCCATTACAGTCCAGCTTCTTGGTTATCAGTTCCTGAGCCAGGTGACCCCTCCCCACCAGAACCAAAGAGTACCTTGGAGAGGCCAGCCTGGTGCTGGGAGCTGTGAGAGCTCCGCCCACCACATCCCTATTGGCCAGTTGATGTTCCATCACCCAATAGTGTGGACAAATTGTTCCCCCAGCTTCTCCAAAAACCTCAATCCTGCTCTGTTCTTTAAGGACATAGCCCAGTGGTTCCTCATGATCTAAGCTCACCCCAAAATAGGTGACCTGGTACTGGGGTTCCAGGACCCCAGAGGAGCATCAGCGTGAAGCTGCAGGCTCAGCTTCAATCATTATTTCTCCCCTATTCAGACCTCTTCCCTCTGGGCCCCTGTATGGTTTCTGGGAGCTTCCTAGGAACATGGGTCCATGGGCAGGGAGTAGCCTGGTCTCCCAAGTGGTAGAAAGGACAGAAGGGACCCCCAGAGGCAGTCCCATTTATTGACCTGGGAAGAACTAGGAGTACCTTCTGGCTGCCACCTCCTCTGCCAAGTCAGAAAAACCGTGTGTGTGTGTGTGTGTGTGTGTGTGTGTGTGTG
>NW_004949096.1:35833869-35834884 GCF_000317375.1 Microtus ochrogaster
AGAGACAGAGAGAGAGACAGAGTGAGAGAGAAAGACTGTGTCTATGTCTGTCTTGGGAGTAAACTGCTCAGTTTTTGCAAATACATTAGAAAAATGTTTCTCATAGAGGCCGCTTGTATGAGGCAGGATTGAGGCTTCTCCAGGCTGAGAAGCAACGACCACTCAAGGTCCCCTCCCATGTGTCCTAGATGACATTCTCAAACAGCTGCATGGAGTTCATGATGTTCTCATCCTGTACGAAGAAAGGAGAGGCTGGTCAGGAGCTGGGGGCAGGGCAGTGGTATTCCCCAATCCTGACTAACTGCAGATTCCTGTCAGGGAAATGGGGAGTAGCTGGTCCCAGAGCCCAAGTGGCAAGGTGCAGCCTGTCTGCCCTAGGGATGGACTGCAGGGCCTGGTCATGGCTGCTGCACAAAAATCTCCTAGCTGCAAGTCAGGTCAGGGACCAGGGTTGATGGAGAGGCAGGAGGCGGTGGTGTGCGTTTCCTGTCTCCATGGACTCTGAGAGGAGGGCCAGCAGCAGAGCCAAGAAAGCTCTGGATGCCTTTCCCTGAGTGTGGCTCTGTCTGGGGGGTACACTGGGCTAATCGCCCCTCTGCTGACCACACACTTGCTCTCTGATTGGAGATGATATGAGAATCGCTGAGAGAGGGTCTGGGAGTCAGGACAGGGTAGACGAGGGAGAGACAAGTTCAGGGGACACCAAGGTGATGGACACAGGAAAGATGGAAGATTCCCAGAAAGTGGGGCCTGAGGGCAGCTAATGCCATCCTCCATGTGCCCTGGCAGGAACAGGGTCCTGTGTGTGAGGAGGGAGGGAGGGGAAAACAGAGAAACAGAGAGAAAGACATGCACACGCATGCCCACACACACATACACACACAGAGATGCACGCACTTACACACACACACACACAGATGCACGCACTTACACACACACAGATGCACGCACTTACACACACACACAGAGATGCACGCACTTACACACACACACACACACACAGATGCACGCACTT
>NW_004949096.1:35836028-35844763 GCF_000317375.1 Microtus ochrogaster
GGGAGGCAGAGGCAGGCGGATCTCTGTGAGTTCGAGGCCAGCCTGGTCTACAACAAGAGCTAGTGCCAGGACAGGCTCCAAAGCTACAGAGAAACCCTGTCTCAAAAAACAAACAAACAAAAAAAATGTTTGGGCCAAACCAGACCTCCCCTGGGACTGTGTGGCAAGGTCCCTAGGCAGGGCTGAGAATCACCAAGCTAGTGGCATCAGGAGAAAAGGGAAGCCAGGAGCTCAGGAGAGTAGGGACAGGCACGTTTGCCAACCCAGTACCTCTTTGGTGATGTAACCATCCTTGTTAATGTCATAGAGATTGAAGGCCCACTTGAGCTTCTCGTGGACCGTCCCTCGGAGCAGGATGGAGAGCCCAACCACGAAGTCCTGTAGAGGAGAGGGAGGATGAGGAATAGTAGCCATGGCTGGGGCTCCCTTCTAGCCCACCAGGTGACTCTCACTGGAAGTCACACTCCCTCAAATGAGGGTCTTCCACAGTCGAGAGGCAGAGATGTCCATTCAGGTGGCCAGCGTGTGAGTGTGTGTGCATGTGTGCAAGGTTGTCTGTGCTTCTGTGTGTGAGCACATGCATAACTGTGCCTGTGTACCCCGCGGCAGTGTGTGTGTGTGTGTGTGTGTGTGTGTGTGTGTGTGTGCGCGCGCGCACAGTTGTCAATACTGAGTCCAGCAGAGATCCAGCTGTTAGTTTGGTGTCCTGTGCTTATTTTCCACCTTTCTGCTGTCTGGGGGCTCCTTCAGCCCAGGGGAGAGTTCTACCTTAGTCCACTCAGCATCCACAAGTCAAAGGTCCTCAGACACTTTCAGTTTAACAAGCTCAAACTGGCAGGCTGCTGTCCCCTGTGGGTTGTGACAGTGGACATGACAGGATGAGACTGCCCACACAGCTGCATACGGATTCCAGCTGGAAGGCACGAGAAACAAGCCCTCTTCCCCTCCCCACCACAGGGTCCTCTTTGGCTATTCTGAAAGGAAGACCTGTCCTGGGGAACTGCCCATGGAGCCTGCAAAGGGACAGGGTACAGCCTCAAAGGACTCAGCCCCTACTCCCAGATTAGACTTCCTGGCCACAAGGAAGCCCATACGACAAGAAGAAGAGACCAAGGGAAACAGAACAGCAATTTGTAAGGAACAGAACATTCTAGAATGGAAAAAAAAACCTGATGAAAACAAGGAGCTGCAGATGTTAGAAACCTGGTATGCCTTACAATAAAAACAGGACACTGTTTATAAAAGAGGAGAGGGGAACGATCGAAGATCAAGACCAGAAAGACCTTGCTAGTTGGTAGGGATCAAAAACGATGGAAGAAGGTTTGGGGGAGCAAGTGGGGTCTTCCAAGAAGTGGACACACACATACACATACACACACACACACACACACACACACACAGAGGGAGAGAGGGAGAGAAAGAGATCGATCCTGGGGGACAGCACCAGGACAGAAAACCCAGGCAAACCAGAGAAAAATGCAGCCAAGTGAGTCAGAGAAATTGGGAAAGATTTCCCCCAAAGACAAAGCTAAGTTCCCAGGCCCCACCCCCCCATCCCGAGACTGGCACAATGTGTGATATCAACTACAGTTGAACCCCACGACACAAGTCCTGGTGAGACTCAGAAAAACTGGCTGCCAAGAGAGTGTTTCCAGAGAGAAACACAAAGCCAACTGGGAGAAGCCAATCCGTCCATCCGTCCATGCATCCATCCACAC
Organism: Microtus ochrogaster; assembly: GCF_000317375.1. Classification (NCBI taxonomy): domain Eukaryota; kingdom Metazoa; phylum Chordata; class Mammalia; order Rodentia; family Cricetidae; genus Microtus; species Microtus ochrogaster. The sequence continues at coordinate 35,837,747 of NW_004949096.1, forward strand.
CTGATCAGAATCATCTGGTGGGGCTGTTGAACAGTCCCTGGGGGACTGAAGCCTGAGGAACAACCTTCCTGGAAGTTCTAGTTCGTGCAGCAGGTGAAAGAGAAGAAGGGTAAAGGTATTTCCGGATATCCAGTGGCTCGAAAGTCACTTCCCACACACTCTTTCCAAGAAGCTGCTGGAAGACGCGCCCTTGGAAAGAGAGCAAAGCCAGGAAAAAGTTAAGAGATTCCCCAGTCTGGGGGACTTGGCCCAGAAAAAGAGAAAGTGGGTCCAAGGGGGCTCGATGGAGCTGGGGATCCCTCAGTCACTTTACAGTTGAATCCTGCAGTCAGTTGTTGAGGGGGATGGGAAATGTTGTGTGCTCGGGGAGGCTGAAGACACCACACCTAAACAGGACAGCCCAGAAGAGTCATGGAAACTTTACAAGGGGACTGCCCTGTCAGTGCACTGGTCTTGGAAGTCATGAATAAAAAACTCAAAGGAGAAGCAAGGTGGTATTTCTTATACTTTCAGGCTGGGAAATGATCACCAAAGTGTGGGCGTGGTTTACCCAAGCAAGGAAGATTCAAAGTCATCCCTGAAGCCACGACAATCCAGCCCCACCCCGCCGCCCACCCCACAGGCTTTCCCTGTGGGAGGATGAGGCATGGTGTGGTGTCTACTTGGGTGTAATCTTCTCAAGTAGACCACTAGGGGGCACTAGCACCCTCCTCTCTTCTGGAAACCTGCCTTTTAGCCACACAGCCCGCTCTAACAGAGCACTGACTGTGGCTGCAAGGCCACCGAAGGGACAGTCCATTTGTCAAGCAGCATATTTTCAAGTGTGTCCACCACCAGCCTTAACTCCAGGCTCAAAGGTGTGAGCCCCAAAGCAGCACCCAGGTTGCATGCAGGTTTCTAAGATCCCAGAGGTGAACACGAAGAAGCTGGTAAGAACTAAGGGTGATTGTCGGACTGCAGGCCAACCTGGGATGACAGTTCACACCATATTAGGGAGGCCAACTTGGTCAGTAACATGGAAGCCATAATGGGGTTGGGGTTGGGTACAGTACAAAGAAGTGGCCACACCCTCTAGACACGTGATAGCTTCACTTTCCAAATGAGCGGCTTGTCCAATGCCATTTTCAAGCTGGCTACCCAGAGGCACCCATAGTTACTGAAGTGTTCAGGAAGATCTGTGCTTTCCTGATAAGACGCACTTGCTGAATCAGAAAGAGCTTCCGTGGCATGGACAGTTAAGGTACATCCATGTTCAACACCGTCCACAGCAGGGGGAAGACAGGAGGAACCTGGGACCATGGACCACATCCATGTTCAACACCATCCACAGCAGGGGGAAGACAGGAGGAACCTGGAACCACGGACCACATCATGTTCAACACTATCTACAGCAGGTAGAAGGCAGGAGGGATCTGGGGCCACATCCTCTCAGTTTGGATGGGGTTTGCTAGTTTTACTGTTTTTTGTTGCTGCTATCATTTTGTCAAGGATGAGAAGTTGTAATATATTCCCCCCTTTCCCCCCCCCGGAAGGTTCTGAGGGGTTCTGAGGTGTTGAGTTGGGTTGAGAGTCTGCCAGAGCTCCCTCCTCCCACCTGAGAGGACCATTCTAGACTCCAGGGATCATCGCCCATGGTACATGGAGGACGGAGCAGTGGAGATATGTGCCCCTCCCTTCCTCCAGAAAGCTTTCCAGAGCAGAGCGTCACAACCAGGAAGTTCCTCAGGGGACTGAGCCAGAGGGATTCATTTCACACACAGAGAAGTATGTAGAAGACGAGAAGATATCAGTGCTGGATGAGAAGGTGCCGGGGCCCCATCCCAGGCACTGACATATCCTGCTTCCCAGACACATCACCTAACCCAAGATCCCTCTCTGTGCCACCCAGGAAGGTTCCACAGGGATAGTAAGTGATGGTCACAGGAGGGGGTAGGCACCATGACCTTCCTGGTAAATGGACACACACAGAGGGGTCCTGGGAAGCTGACTGAAGGGCTCATTGATGAGTAGGGAAAGCTCTCCCACATGGTTGTGGCTGGGTACTTCTCAGAGAATTCCTTTCACTACTTCTCCAAGAGGCTCTGTGGCCTCAGGTGGGAACCCCAGGAGCTGGCCACAGAGGAAGCCTGGGGAGCCATGTCTTCCCTGCTAGCTCCCTGTTCTCACTGGGTTGTCTATGTGCACTGACTTTGGTGTTGCAGGTGTTAATGAAAAGCGGTGGTAACAACCCTGTGCATGTACAGGGACGATGGGCCTTCTGGTCAGGGCGGGGGGCCTGTGGTCACAGAGCTGAACCCAGGCTCCCAGGCCCGTCCAGTGTCTCTCTGTGGCTGGTGCTGTGTAAAAATAACCCAGTGGCATTATTGACGAGTTATTATTACCCCAGCCTGGCTGTCCATGGCCTTTCTGAGCTGTGTGCTTGCTAGACCGCTTTCCTGCTGGCCGCCCTTGGCCTTGGAAGCCAAGCTGGGGCACTTATCGATCAGGTTAGCTCTCAGTGAGGTCCTCTCTGAAGAGGTTTCAGCTTTTTCTCTTGTAGCTATTTTTAGGGACCTGGGCTCCACAGATGGGGCCTGTCTCAAATGACGGCATGTGACCAGGCCTGGGAGGAACCCATGCTACCACTGCTCACGGGGAGCCCAGGCTGTCTGGGTTGACGTGGGGGGTTCTGGCTTCTCTTTCCCCACTCTGAGCAACAATGGCCATCACTCATGGTGTCTTGCCGGGATGACAACCTGGAGGCTTCAAGCCCACTCAACACGTTCTCTGGGTGTTTCTGACCTTTTTTGCTTAGCAATAAGGTCAGGGAACAATGAAACCCCACTAACCTTGTCCCATTTGAGAGCTAGGCATAGCAGCTCATGGCTGTACTCCTGGTATTCTGGAGGGAGTGGAGGAGGATTATGAGTTTGAGGCCAGACTGGATGATACAGAGAGACCTGGTCTCAAAGAAACAAAGACAAGGGCTGGTGAGATGTTAAAGGTACTTGCTACCAAGCCTGACACCCTGAGTTCAATCCCCAGGGACCATATGATAGAGAAAACTGACTCCTGCAAACTGTCCGCCAACCTCACACACTTGCTACTGCATGTGCCCCTCCCCAAAGATGTGATAAATTAATTTTTAAAAATCCTTGACCTCTTTTTAAAATATAGACTTGTGTTGGGTCACTGCTAGCTGAGGGTGTATTGGCAGCTTCCCTGGCTGACTAGCTGAGTTAGATGCAAACTCACAGAACGGAAGAGAAAGCTAGCCAACTGTCAGGATTTCCTTGTATTCTGAGGGGACCACTCCGGAGACCTCAGGGCAGGACATACAGGTCAGCAGGACCTACCTCAAAGTGGATGGCCCCATTCCCATCAGCATCGAAGGCATTGAAGAGGAAGTGTGCGTAGGTGGTAGCATCTGGAGAGAGAGAGAGGGCAAGGCTGGAGCTGCTCCGATCTCACACAGTCCTGCCTAGGCTCAGGCCCAGTGAGGGCTCCTCTCTGGTAGGTCAGAAGCAGCATCAGACCCTCCATAAAGGAGGGGTGGCTAGGAAGGTGGGGATGGTCATAAGGCCCCCTCCCCAGAGAAGGGGTGCAGTCAGGGCTTGGAAGTAGTGGGGAGGGGGTTGGCCGTGGACTTACCTCCCTGAGGAAAGAACTGTGAGTAAATGAGTTTGAAGGTCTCTTCATCCACCAGGCCCGTGGGACACTCCTGCAGTGAGAAGCCATACCTCTCAGTGGCCTTAGCCACTCCTGGCTCCATGCCTGACTCCACAGGGCTGACCTCTCTCCACCTTCTGGGAGGATGAGGTGCCCACTATCTGAGGAACAGTTGTGCCCCCTGAGCCCTGGGCAGGCAGAAGGCACAATAGACAGGGCTGTGGAGGCGGTTCCCTTCATGCCGATGCCATCCCAATTGGTACAGCATTGGAGACCCTCACAGAAGAGCATGGCAGCCTTCACAATATCTATTCTGAACCATACCCCCCCCCATAGCTCTTCCATAAAATATGAGCCCTGAAAAGAACCCCATTTCCTGGGTAGGAGACAGAAGATGGAGAGATAGAGTCAGTCTCTCTCTCTCTCTCTCTCTCTCTCTCTCTCTCTCTCTCTCTCTCTCTCTCTCTCTCGACTCTAATGGGGACTGGGGACACAGGGGCACTCACATTCTTGAAGCCTCGGTAAAGGGACTGCAGCTCCTTCTTGGTGAACTTGGTTAGGGCCTGCAGCTGGTCCAAGCCCTCTGGCTGGTGGCGCACCGTGGACAACTCCAGTTCACTGTCACTGCTGTCTGGAGGAGGACACAGACCCAGCAGGGAGAGAGACATGTGGTGTGGGCAGGAACTAGGACACAGGCAGAAGGAGAGGGTGGAGGGACTCTCCTTGTGTGACTACCTGTAGGGCCCTGCTGGCTGTGCACGGCACAGAGGGAGGGGCCGTGACGGAGTTGTGCCTTTTGGCTGTTCTAAGCTTCTGTTCCGCCATAATGTAGCTCCTCTATTTCTGAGCATATCCACTTCTTCAACCACATGGGGAAGGGAAGAGGGGTGGAGACATGAAAGATCTCACAGCAAGATACTATCTTTAGACTGTCTCTTCCATGCAGACCCCCTTGATCTCATCAGGAATGGGAAGGCACCCGTCTTGGTCCACCCCAGCCTGATAAGCTTGCTATGTAGCTGGGTAAGGGCAAGGTCATTGTTTTCATTTCTGTTAAAACAAACAAACAAAACAGCACACCAGAATGTGTGTCAGGGTTGCCCTAAGGTAGAACAAGACTTCTTGTGATCTTTCCTAATTATCTGATCCCCGCCCCCCCATACATTTTCTTGGGAGTGGCATGCATCTTGTTCACAAAACAAAGTAAAAGCTCTGGACGAGAGAACTGCAACCGCCTGCCCCTTTGTGGGCGACATGTTCTCAAAATGCTCCATCTTCTGCTGACACAGGTGTAGAAGATCCTTTATACCACAACGAGGTCTCTACCAACAAGGTCGGCCAGAGACTGTATAACCCGCCTGCTGGGCCTCGGGGCAGCCTGCACACACGGGGCAGCCTGCACATACGGGGTAGCCTGCACACACGGGGTAGCCTGCACACACCGGGCAGCCTGCACACACGGGGTAGCCTGCACACACGGGGCAGCCTGTACACACGGGGCAGCCTGCACACACATGGCAGCCTGCACACACGGGGTAGCCTGCACACATGGGGTAGCCTGCACACACATGGCAGCCTGCACACACCGGGCAGCCTGCACACACCGGGCAGCCTGCACACACGGGGCAGCCTGGCCTCAGAAGCACCTGATGTTTCCCTGGCCAACCACATACCCTGGCTCCTAGGTGAAGGCGTTCTCTTCCCCCGTCTCTCACGTTTCTGTGCTTCTGCTTCATTGAGAACACCGGTTCTCAACCTTCTTAATGCAATGACCCTTTAACACAGTGACCCCCCAACCATAAAATTATTTTGTTGATACTTTATAACTGCAATTTTGCTACTGTTATGAATCATAATGTAAATATCTGTTTTCTGATGGTCTTAGGTAACCCCTGTGGAAGGGTTGTTCCACCCACTGAAGGCCTGAGAACCACTGATTTAGAGGCTGCACCCAAGGGGAAATTCCCCAAAGTGCTTTCCAGACAACGTCCCTGTGTTTTCCCTCCTGCTCCATGCTGCGGTGCCCTGCCCCTGCTTAAGGCGAACCCACCCATGTGGGCAGTGGGTCCCAGGACTCAAGCCTGAACTCCTTCTCCATCTCTTCTCCATGTCTTTTCCCTTCTCTCTGGCCATTCCCATCTTCATATACTGGACTCTAAACTGTCTTGTGATCCTGAACTTGAATGCAGCACCTTACGCAGGTTGGGTGAGCGCTCTACCACTAATCTATACCCAAGCCCTAGAACCACCGTCAAATTTGGCTACCTATCAAATGAAGCCTTGACAAGTCACATGTGAGCCTGCAATGCCACTCTGGTTGGTGTCCCATGAGGATCTGTCCCCAGATAGGGTCACCTGTACAAGGAAGCTCCCAGCAACAGTGGGAGTTTTGTGTATTTCACTTTTTTTAAACAGATGGGGGAGCCATCTTTGTCTATCATAGCAGGACGGGCAGACAGATGTGGAGGGCACACCCCAAGGAGGAGCCTCCAGTGTGAACTGCACAGAGCAGCCCGGAAGCTGGAAGGAAGGGCTTGCCTTCTTTAAGAGGGAGGCTTTTTAAATTTTTATAAAAATGCCCAGTAACATGCTTTCTCCAGAAACAAAATTCAGAGATGAAAGCCCAGGCTGGTGAGACTAAGATGGGAGAGGAAGGATAAAACATCAGAAATTTTAGATGAGATGATCACTTCATCCTGAAGATGGAATAATACAAAATATACTACATCACTTAAACATAGCTGTTAAGTATCTGAAGCAAAGTAAATAAGTAAATAAAAAAATCACAACTCCAGGGAGGAACAAATACAGCACAGCCACATTTGAAAATATAAACATTCTTTTTCAGCAACTGGCACACACAGATATAAAAGATTCAGAAACCACTATCAACCAATTTGATCTAATTAATATTTATAGAACACTATACAGAGATTGTAGACTATACAGGTCTGGGACTATCTGCCATGGGCCTGTGCATTGTGTGGGCCATGTGTGTGCAGGTGCCCACAGAGGCTAGAATAGGGCCCAGATTCCCTGGGGCTAAAGTCACAGGTGGTTGTGAAAGGAAGGGGAATAGGGAGGAGAGGGAGGGGGAGGGAGAGAGAAGGGAGGGAGAGAGAGAGATATAATAAATTTTTAATGGCAAAGCCGGGCATGGTGAGGAGGGGGAGACAGTGTGCAGGCTGAGGTAGAAGGGTTGTGAAGGCCAACCAGGGAGACAGAGTCTATGAGACTGTGTCCAGAGAAACCAACAGGGGACAAAGTGTCCCTGCCCCTTTTAAGGTCAAGCAAACAGGTCTCAAAGGGCCACCAGTGATCCCCACACCCTGATCAACACAGAAACCTTGGTCTCAAAACCTGGTAACA
>NW_004949096.1:35844959-35848231 GCF_000317375.1 Microtus ochrogaster
GTGCGCCACCACCGCCCGGCTCCAGATGCAAAATCTTAACGCAATGTTTGCTAGCTGTGCTCAGCATTTTTTTTGAAATTTTTTTAGTGTATGATAATTAAGATCTGGGTGATTAGAAGAAGGGAAAATCATACGAAAATCTTACTGATAACCAAACGTGGTGGTGTGCGCTTGTGATCCTGGCACTTGGGAGGCAGAGACCAGAGGAGCAGGAGCTCAAGGCCAGCCTCGACTACAGAGCAAGTCAAGGCCAACCTGAGCTATGTCAGCCCATGCCGAGAGAACTGAGGAGGTTGAGGCGGAAGAAAAAGGGGAGGAAGAGGGGGAGGAGGAGATGAATTCATGAAAGATCAATAGCAGCTCTCTGCAACAGTAATAACCACCTGGAAAATGCACTAAAAATAACAGGTAACACCTGAGCAGGCAATACAACTAAGCCACTGAATTAGTAAGGGAAACTCGGAGGACCTCTACAGACAGATACACGACCATGCAGCATGGGGCCATGTGGTAGTAACAAAATACTACAAAGATGGATAATACTGCAAACACAGCATTTCTTCTTAAAGTCATATATATATACATGCATAGTCAATGCAATCCCAATAAAAAATCCAGGGTGGGGATCTGGGAAGATGGGTCACTTGGTAAAGTGATTGCTGTGCCTCCAGTACCCACATAAAAACACAAGTCAGGTGGCTCATGCATATAATCCCCATTCTGGAAGGTGGAACAGTGGGATTCCTGGGACTCCCTGTCCAGCCAATTCTTAGCCTACTTGTCTGCTAAGAAACGCTATCTCAAAAACAAGGTGGCTGATGCATGAGGGATAACATCTGAGGCTGACCATGCAAATGTATACACACACATACGCACATGAATACAAGCACACACACGTATGCAAGCACACACACCTACACATGCACACACACACACATGCACGCGCATGTACACATGTGCATATGCGCACACACTCATGCACACATGCATGCACACGCGTGCGCGCGCACACACACACAAGCCACTCCCATGCCTTAATTGACTCCCTCCCAACCACCATTTTCTAGTTAGGCTGGTCCCCCATCCCCCACCCTCAGCTCGGACTTCACCTCTGACATCGCTCTCCCCTCCCTCTCTCCACTCAGCTATACTGTCCCATAAAACCTTCCAGGTATCATACCTATTCCCCACCGGGCCTCTGCTCATATCCCAGTCGCCTTCTCAGAGGGAACAACGGCATCGTTATCTACCCCATCCTGGTCTTTGGCCTTGGGTTGGCTGTAACTTGTTGACGTATGGTGATTTCTGCTTTCTGTGTAGGGACTGAATGCTCCACCCAAGCAGTGACATTCTATGTGGTCAGATTTGGTGACAGGCTGTGCTGGAGGTCATTGCTGTGCTTCGGATGAGTGTTCCCCAAAGGTTTGGTCATAACAAGAGATGTCAAGAATGAAGCAGTCCCTAGCCACTGAATGGGCTGGGGTAGGGGAGGAGGAGTCTTGGGTTTAGGGTTACTCAGAAGGACAAGAGAACAAGCAGGGAGCTAAATGGCTTTTGTGTCATTGGCACTCCAGTGTCCCTCCACACTGCTCACCAATGCCCCCACTGATGACCAGAGCACCAGCACAGCTGAATCCTCTACCTCTGCCCAGCAGCCCCACTAAGACTCAAGGATCTCCCTGTCTCTGTCCCAGCCCTGGGACTCATAGCTTCGTGGGTTAGGGGACTGAATTCAAGTCCTCATGTTTTCAGGCCAAATTACTTTACCAGTTTTCCAAAAGAAACTCTTCTTGATGTTTAAAAAAGTCAGGAGTCCTACACTGTCTGAAACATTGCAGGCTGGGCTTTTTTGAAAAGCTCGTTTAGAACACAGCTACTGGTGTGCCTAAAGATCGCTCCTCCTCTGTTTGGTCTGAGCTTGTCCTCTTAGACCGAGCACACAGGAGTCACATTGTAAGGGAGGAAGGGGACACTTGCCTGGCCAGCCAGGTCAGTCTAATCAATGCTGGTGATCAACAGGGTAGCAGATGCTGCAGCCAACTCACCCTCAGAGTCAAGCTGGGTTTTCTTACCAGTGCATAAACAGCACAGACCAGGGTCCTACCCTGCACTCTGTGTGTCTCTCTCTGTGCACGACTTACCCATAGGGGGCTTGGGAAACGCGACTTAGATCTCGGATTCACTAAGAGGACCTATGCAGGGCCTGGGGAAGGGGCCTTCTGGGCCTGCTCCAGAGCTGAACCCAACAAAGCTTCCTTGTTGCTGACACCCCTAGAGGTCTCCTGCATCTTGCCACAGTATGAGGGGAGGCAGAAACAAGAGCAGACCCTCCCACCAAAACCTCCTCTTGATTTGGCTGAGTATCCCAAAGTTCTTTCTTTGGAACAGATTCCAGAAGCTCTACCATATTCACCGGCTCCAGTGCCAGTGAGCACGACCCTCCCAATATTCTGTCCTTCCCTCCTCCTCGGTGCTGTCGGATCAGGGCCCCCGCATGGTGCAGCAGCGCACTCACACACCCCACAGTCACCTCTGTGTTCACCATGCCTGGCCAGGGACAGACAGAACGGGCAGAGTGAACAGACACCCCCCCCCCCCAGTCACCAGGAGCACTTGGCATAGTTAGGGTTGAATCGGATTCTTTAAAAAACAGCTCCGTGTTCATCAAGGGGACAGCTCCTAGGCTCACTCACACGAGACCTTTAGATACAAAGTTTAATTTCACTTATTTTGGGATGTCCCAGGACCACTAATGTCCTCAATAATCTCCCACACCAGTGACTTTACATCATCCCACACTGTGGCTAGCTGGTGGCTTGTGATAAACCCAGTAAGGATTCTTGCGACTAGGGAAGAAAGTGGCTCCAATCACGGTCCTCGGACCCAGGCCTGGAGGGATCCTAGATCTCGGCTCTTGGAAGACAGAACTGGGCCTGAAATTGCTTGCTAAGACCTCCTGTTTACAGAGGCTGTGGAAGGCAATACTGCTGGGTCTCAGCCATTTCTTAGGCCCCATCGTTATGTGTCCTCTAGGTATAACCAACCCATGGGCCACATGAGTCTGAAGGTAACCATGAATGGAGTCCAATATGAAAAATTGTAAACTTACTTAAGACGTGAGATTTTTGAAATTTAGAAACTTTTTCTTACCTCAACATCATGTTGTAATATCAAAATGCTAGATACCCCTGTGACCTGTGACCTAGACCCTGTGGTTCCACAGAAGAGTCCCATTGACATCTGTGGAGTGTGACCTAGACCCTGTGGTTCCA
>NW_004949096.1:35848331-35871952 GCF_000317375.1 Microtus ochrogaster
ACCTAGACCCTGTGGTTCCACAGAAGAGTCCCGTTGACATCTGTGGAGGGAGCAGAAGCCACAGGCCAAGACTTCCAGCTTAGTCTGAGTAGTCTCTTTCCCCTGTAAAGGAACTCTGGACCTTGAGTTTCCTCTGAGTTTGTTAGCTTTCCATCACTGTAACAAAATACCCGAGGGAAACAGATTACAAGGAAGAAGGGTTTGTTTCCATCATGGTTTGGGACGGTTTAGTCCATGGTCTCCAGGCCCTGCTGTTTTGGAGTAATGTCCACCTAGCACACCACAACAAGAGTACAGGGCCCCCAAAGCCTGTCCATCTCACTGGGGCTGGGATATGAAGAGATAAAGAATCTGAGCTCTCAAGGAGACTGGGAGGTAGCTCAGTCAACAAAGGGTTTGCCAGGCAAACATGAGGATCTGCACCCAATTCCCAGAGCCCCGTAAAAAAGCTGGGTGTGGTGGTTTGCTTGTGATCCAGGTCTATGGAGGTTGAGACAGGAGGATCTCAGTGAGCTCCCTGGCTGGCCAGGCTTGCTGAATTGACAGGCTCCACATTCAGTGAATGGCCCCATCTCCCAAAGGTGAACAGATCCTGAGGGATGACATTCACACACAGTCCCTTTATGGGCTTCTGTTGTAGAATATTAATTTAAGGTGTGTTACTTTTGTTTATGCTCTGGACTATTTTTTGTTTAATGATGCAAAGATGTGTTTGATTAAATAAAATTCACTTGTGGTCTGGAGGCTGCGTCAGCAACTAGCTGACAGGAAGTAGTAGGGAGAGCCAGGTGGAGAAGGGTTTGTAAGGAGGGGTGAGGTGCAGCATGAGACCTTCTCTTGAGGAGGCGAGCTAGGTGAGCTGCTTGCTATTCAGCCTCTCTGGGAAGCAGGATTCCACCTCAACCCTTGAATCTTGAGTTCCTTAGCAGGACAGAGATTTTAGATAAGTTCTCTTAGTAATTTTAAAAGAGTTGGTGCCTGAGGGAACAGAACTTCCTCAGGCTGCGGCTCTTGAGGCCTCACCACAGAGCTGCAGTTGCTGACGAGGATAGCCGTAGTTTAAAAGACAGACAATTAGAAACAAGGACAGCAGGCTTCCAGTGACCCAACTTCCTCCCATCAGGCCTCATTCCTCGACAGTCCCAAAACTTCCCTGGAGAACCACAGGTTGGAAAACAAGCCTATAGAATATGGATTTGGGGGACAAACTCAGTCCAAACTATAGCACTGTCCTGAGAACCTGTCACTAAATGACCTTGAATCCACTGTCTGTAACAGCCTTGCCCGAAAACGAGTCTCAGCCTAGAGCAACATCACACCTCAAGCTCTGGCCCAGGCCTTGTCCTCTTAATGTCACAACCAGGAAGGAGCCTGCATCTTGCCTGCCCTCTGCACCACCAGAGGGACCTGACCTGAGCATGATGAGGAAGGAGCAGTCCCATGAGGTTTCTTTCCCTTCCTATGGCAGTGATGTGGGTCTGTGAGGGACCCGGGGAGAGCACTGGGCCAGGCTGAAGAGCTTCCACCATCAGTGCGCTAACTCATCTGGACCCAGTTTGTGAGCTCTGTACCCGGTGCTATGCTTAATCCTCACAATGCCTGACAGGGGATGTTTCCCACTCAGGACTCGGATCTAAGTATCTGACTCCACTGTGGGCTCCTGAAGCCTGTCCTGGAAGAGACTGGAACACACATGGCTCAGTTGTTTCTGTGCCTCCCTCCCTCCCAGTGAGCGCTTCATCCAGGGCAGGTGTGTGTGACATTCTGAAAGGTCCTGGGTCTGCTGTTTCCTGACTCAGCAACCTCAGAGCTGCTCACCCTCCGAAGCCTCAGTTTATCACCTTAAGAGTGGAACTTCTGAAGCAGACACATTAGAATATTCCAACATGCCTAGCACTGAGAGCACCTCTACTTAGATGCTGGCTTCTGCTATTGACACCAGCAACCTAGACCTAGAAACACAACCCTAGGAGCTCAGAAGTCTGCCAGTTTATAATCTGCTGTGGAGGAGAGCATCCACGATGCTCAGAGCATCACCACTGGTGATACAATAAAATCCTGAGACTGGGGGTGCTGGAGAGATGGCTCAGCCATTAAGAGCTATGAATGCTCTTCTAGAGGACCCAGGTTCAAATTCTAGCATCTGCATGGCAGCTCACAACTGTCTGTAACTCCAGTTACATACAGGTAACCCAATGTGTTCTTCCAACTTCTGTGGAAACCAGACATGCACACAGTACACAGATATACATGCAGGTGAAACACCTGCCTTAGTCACTTTTCTATTGTTGTGTTAAGACATGTGACAAAGGCAACTTATAAAAGAAAGCATTAACTTGGGACTTAAAGTTCCAGAGGATTAGAGAGAATCCCTGATGGTGGAGCAAGGACATGGCGGGAGAGGCAGCCGAGAGCTTACATCTTAGTCTACACATTGGGGCAGAGGAGATAACTGGGAACAGCATGGGCTTCTGAAACATCAAAGTCTGCCCCAGCAACACACCTCCACCAAGGCCACGCCCCTTAGTCCTTCTAAAACATTTCCACTGATTGCAGACCAAGTATTCAAACATAGGAGCCTATAGGGGTCGTTCTTACTCAAGCCACCACATTCACTCCCTGGCCCACACATGCTTGTGGCCATATCATTATACAAAACACATTTTAGTCCAGCTTCTCAAGTCCCTATAGTCTTTCACAGTCCCGACACTGTTTGAAAGTTCAAAGTCTCTTCTGAGACTCAAGGCAATCTCTTAATTGTAACCCCTTGTAAAAGCAAAAGGCAGATCATTTACTTTCAACATATAATGGCACAGGATATACATTACCATACTTAAAGGGAGGAAAGGGAGCATAGGGAGAAAATGCTGGACCAAAGCAAGACCAAAACCCAGCAGGACAAACTCCAAATCCCATCAAAAGGCTTCGATGGCTCTGACTGCTGACTGCAACGTACTTCTCTCTCAGGCTCGTCTCACTTCCTGCCTGCATCTCTCCTTAGCAGACCTCACACATCTGGTGCCTCTAACATCTTAAGGCTCTCCAATGCAACCTAGTCTTCACATTGACAGCTTCAAGCAATGGCTCCTCGGGATCTCCATGCTGCGACTCCCTGCCACATCCCTGTTCTCAGCAGCTCTACTTAACAGTGGAGGAAGATTCCACGAACCTTTACTCATGTTTCCTTCTTGACTCTAAATCCAGAACCACATGGATGACAGCGTCAAATGCAGCTTCCCACTTGGTAGAGCCTGGTCCCCTAAATTGGCAGCAGCTTTCCTTTGTTGTTTTTGTTTTGTAGCAGAAAACACTTCTGGTCTTTCCTTTGCACAAGTTAGAGACTTAGCTGAGTGGGGTCTCTGAAGGCACCCCTGCCTTATTCCATTTTGAAACAAACCTTTCTTTAACCTTCTCATCTCTTTCAGCACAAGCCTTGACTCCAACGTTAAACTTTCAACTTCTCTTTTTTACTTCAAACTGTACATTATTTTTTAATTTCTTTTTGGCTTGCTTGCTCCTTTTCACGGTAGACCTTCATAACAGTGATTACTAACAAACATACGACAGAGTCAACACTGGGCTATGCTGAAACCTCCTCTGCCAGGGAAATCAGTAACGGCCTCAGGCAGATTTTGTTTCTTTGTTTTTTTTGTTTGTTTGTTTGTTTGTTTTTGAGACAGGGTTTCTCTGTGGATCCCAGAACTTGCCCTGTAGACTAGGCTGACCTCAAACTCAGAGATCCACCTGCTCCGGCAGATTCTTAGGGTAAAGGCAGAAATCAGCCACATTCTTTGCCAAAATATCATAAGAATGGTTTCTGGCCCAATTGCTAATATTGTTCCCCTCTCAAACCTCTTGAGCTGGGCCTCCATAGTCTACATAGTACCACTGCCTTCCATGCTCCTACTAAGATTTCCCGCTAAGCCCTACTTGCAGCACACAACAGCTCTCCTAGCCCAAAGTCCCAAAGTCTTCCACATTCCTGCAAAGGATAGCATGGTCAGGCCTATGACAGCAATAGTCCACTTCCTAGTACCAACTTCTTAGTTACTTTTCTATTGTTGTAAGAAGATACCATGACCAAGGCAGCATATGGAAGAAAGAGCTTATTGGGGGCTTATGTTATCTAAGGTTAGAGTCCATAATAGCAGAGCAAGAATGTGGCAGCAGAAATAGCTAAGAGCTTACATCTTGATCCACAAGTTGGAGGCAGAGAGAGGGTGGTGGTGGTAACAAGTGTTTTGAAACCTCAAAGCCTTCCCCAAGTAACACACTTGCTGCAACAAGGCCACGCCTCCTAATCCCTCCTAAACAGTTTCACCAGCTGAAGACCAAGCATTCAAACATATGAACCCCTGGGCACCATTCACATTAAATCACCACAACACCCATAAACATAAAAGAAAATTACAATAAAAAATTAAAAGTACTCAGGACTGGATACTTGATGAAGTGATCTAGCTGACTCTTAATTCTGGTAACAGAAGGATCCAAACAGGATGGTTCCTGGTGAAGGCTCCCCTGGATGCAGCGTAACATGGTGGAAGCCATAGCGGTTAGAATCAGGCTTGCTTTTGTGTGTTTCTATTAATCCCTTTCAAACTTCTTAGGGTGAAATTTAATGCCTGCAGTAAGAGAGTAGGAACTGAATCCAACCTTGGTATTTTGAGGGAGGGTTGAATTTTATACTTTTTTAAAATTGATTTTTATTGAGCTCTACATTTTTCTCTGCTCCCCTCCTTGCCTATCCCCTCCTCTTCAACCCTCTCCCAAGGTCCCCATGCCCCAATTTAGTCAGGAGATCTTGTCTTTTTCTACTTCCCATGGAGATTAGATCCATGTATGTCTCTCTTAGAGTCCTCATTGTTATCTAGGTTCTCTTGGGATTGTGATTTGTAGGCTGATTTTCTTTGCTTTATGTTTAAAAACCACCTGTGAGTGAGTACATGTGATACTTGTCTTTCTGGGTCTGGGTTACCTCACTCAAAATGATGTTTTCTAGCTCCATCTATTTGCCTGCAAATTTCAAGATGTCGTTATTTTTTTCTGCTGTGTAGTACTCCATTATATAAATGTACCACATTTTCCTTATCCAGTCTTCGGTAGAGGAGCATTTAAGTTGTTTCCAGGTTCTGGCTATGATAAAAAAAAATGCTGCTATGAACATAGTTGAGCACATGTCCTTGTGGAACGATTGAGCATCCTTTGGATATATACCCAAAAGTGGTATTACTGGGTCGTGAGGAAGGTTGTTTCCTAATTTTCTGAGAAATCACCACACTGATATCCAAAGGGGCTGTACCAGCTTGCATTCCCACCAGCAATGCAGAAGTGTTCCCTTTTCCCCACAACCTCTCCAGCATAAGTTGTCATCAGTGTTTTTGATCTTGGCCATTCTTACAGGTTTAAGATGGAATCTCAGAGTTGTTTTGATTTGCATTTCTCTGATGACTAAGGATGTTGAACATTTCCTTAAGTGTTTTTTAGATTTCTCTGTTGAGAGTTCTCTGTTTAGGTCTGTACTCCATTTTTTGTATTGGATTATTTGTTCTTTTGATGACCAGTTTCTTGAGATTTTTTGTATATTTTGGAGATCAGACCTCTGTCTGATGTGGGGTTGGTGAAGATCTTTTCCCATTCTGTAGGTTGTCATTTTGTTTTGTTGACAGTGTCTTTTGCTTCACAAAAACTTTTCAGTTTCAGAAGGTCCCATTTATTAACTGTTTCTCTCAGTGTCTGTGCTACTGGGATTATATTTAGGAAGTGGTCTCCTGTGCCAATACGTTCAAGTGTACTTCAAGGATTTTAGGTGGTGATTGGGATTAGATAAAGTGGTCAGGATGGAACCCCCATAGTGGAATCTCAAAAGCGTTGTAAGGAAGAGAAACACACGCAAGTTCCTTGACTGTCTCCATGCAATGCCTTGTACTGCCCACGGGATGCTACCAGCAAGACCCCTTCACCAGACAGACCTCACTCACTCTGGAGAGCTCAGAGTAGAAGGTAAAGTCAGTTTCTGGCTTTATAACTTCCCCAGTCTGTGGAATTGTGCTATTAGTGACCGGCACTAGAGTAATTCACTCATCACCTGCTGTTTGCCAGGGTTCTGGGCAAGCTGAGGCCCCTAGTGGAGAACCCACAGTTGGGTGTGGAAAGGAACACAGGAACTTTGAAGGTAGTGTCCTTTAACACAATCCCTGGTAGGATGTGAAAGAAGGGTCAGGTGTTGGGGGCTGTGGACCTCCCAGACCCTGAATTTCCTGTAAACAACTTGTTATGCTTGCAGCTGCTCTGAACAAAACAACTTGTTTTCCTGTGTTTGCAGCTGCTCTGAGCACAAGACCCTCAGGAGTTCCTAATGGCAGGGGAGTGGGTTCTGGTGGGTTGGCTGGGGCGTGGCTATCAATCAAGGATCCCTATTTAAGCTGCCCTGGAACACAATAAAGGGGGCATTCTTGGGGAATTCAAGGATGACCCGTGTCTCTGTGTGTATCAGTCTCCAGGCCCTTGCCCAGCTTGCAAACCATCCAGTAGTGTAGGTGCAGGTGGTATGCTATAGGCGTAGTACCATAGTACACATAGTACAGGCACTACAGGACCGTAGTACACGTAGTAGTGTGGATGCTACAGTCAGGGACATTCCCAGGGGAGATGAAGCCTTCCCTGCAGATGAGCTGGCTCAGATCAGCGCATCTCACTGCTGCTCAGAGAGCAGTGGACAGCATTCTTTCTAAAACTAAATTCCCTAGTATGCCACACTGCCATCTGGTCAGAGGGTCTGTCCTGTGAGTGGCAGGGTATGTAGTGGCCTCCTTTCACTGGAAGCCAGCAGTACTGCAAAATCTCAGGGGAGGAAAATGGACAGGGATCAGTCTCTAGCCTAGAACTTGGGAGATCTGAACTGAGACACAGCATCAATGCCAAGCCCTGGGTCACGGAGGTTGACAAAGGACCAGGAGTGAGGCTCTGTCAACATTGCACCCAGACCCCTAGGTTTAAGGCCCCAGGGACCATGGCTCTGAGTTCCTCCCTCCACTCTTTCAAACCTCTTAGACCTTACCCCAACCCAGTGAACCACACAGGGGAAGGATCTGCTGTGATGCCCATTTCAAAGACGGGACAAGTGAGCCCTGAGGTTAAAGGCATGGCTGCCAAGCAAACGAATGAGCTAGTTAAGAAAGGCCTGGAGCCTGGAGAGGTATGCCCAGCCCAGCTGGTGCTGTGTGGGGAACTGTGCTCTGGATACTCAGTGTTAGCCCTGTCTCTTCCCCTCTCTTGGGCTCACACTTGACTGGAAGGCGTTACTGTGGAGGGGGGTGTGTGTGTGCATACAAGGCCATGGCAGCGTCCACTGAGAGTCTTACTTCTCTGGGGCCTGTGAGGCTCCAGGTGCTGGGGAAAACCCTCTCCTTCACAGAAGAGGTCTCTCTCTCCCCTCAGGCCTCTGCAGTTTTGTCCTCTGTAGGCTTGATTACAACACTCTCATCTTATTTCTGGGAGCTCACAACTGACCTAAGTGGTGGGTCCCAGGTGGAGCTCCAGGTCTAGGAAACAGACCGCTGGAAATCCCCAAATCACACAGTGGCCAGGACACACCCCTGTTCAGTCAGAGATCTCCAGTGAGGTGCCGAGGCTGTATCAACTCCACACTGGGACATCTACTGTCCTGGACAGGTCTGGTCAGTAGTCATAACATCCGTCGAGAGTCAAGAGTTCTCTGGCTAGACCAATGGGCAACAGGATAAGCAGGACTGAAAGGCAAGGGAGGCAGGGCTGATGGTCACAGAGACACTGGAAGGTGCTCCAGCTGGTGATGGGGTACCATCCCCAGATGACAGAAAGCCTCAGATGTACATGGGGCCCCCATAAACCACCTTGTCAGCAGCATCTGACCTCCCTGCCTCCTCCATTGCTTGGGTCACTGTTTCTCTCTAGTCGGTCAGTGGCAGCATCAGCTCAGCCCTGAAACCTGGTTTCTCATGACCTCACATCCTTGGTGATGCTCTGGACTCACTACCTGCTGAAGGCAAGCCTCCCTCCAGGCCACACTGCAGAGGGGTGCAGCCTCCACCTCCTTTATGATTCCTCATGGGTCCTTTCCACCCAACCCTTGTGCTAGGCACAATAATGGCTCTCCAAAGAGGTCCGAGATGAATACTTGGAACCCATGGGTATGTCTGGTCACACAGCAGAAGGGGATTCCAGCTGCAGATGGAGTTCGTTAAGGTTGCTGCTCAGCTGACCTTAAGACAGGGATTGCATCCTGGGCCATGCAGGAGCTCAGAATGAAGTAGAAGGGACAATGGAAGAGAGGCTCAGTCCGATATTGCTGAAATGGAGGAAGTGGGCAGGGACCAGCAAGACACCTCAAGGAACAGGTAAAGGCAAGGAGTATTACTCCCAAGAGCCCCTTGGAGGAGAGCCCTTTTCACCTATGTCACCTTAACAGGGAAATCTGCAAGGCTTACAGACCTGTAAAGTAATCACCTTGTGAGGGTTCCAGGTATTACGCTTACGATAAAAAACATGCTTCCCCCCAAACTTACCAGGTCTGGTTGGGAACACAGAGCAGCCCCACAAACCTGGAGTTTCAGCCCTGTATTCCACCCCCGTGCCCCAATGGTAGCCCTACCCTCAACTTCTCATAGCAAGCTCTAGAAGCCCTGCCTTGGACATAGTTAGAGCCTATCCAGTCCCCCAGTCTCATTGCCAACCCTCCAAGAGGGCTGCAAACGCCTCCAGTAGGAGCCGGTGCTGTACCTGGGGCCCCAGTCCCTCTCTGTCTGCCCCTAAAAGGGAAGCCAGGATTCTTGCTAAAATTTGAGATATCTGCCTCTGCCTAGAAATGTCCTATAGTCTGGATGAATGTCAGTGTCCCTGCAGAAGACCATGGCCACCCATAGCTGTATTTTCAAACTGGAGCACATCACAGTGGTCTCTGGAGTTGGACACCAGACAAGCAGCTGGGGCCCACATCCACATCCAGGCACCATAGGTCTAAGGAGGACCTTAAGATACAAGTGTGCATGTGTGTGTGTGTGCGTGTGTGTGTTTTGCTAGAGACTGAACACAGATCTCACACACACTAGTCAAAGTGCTTTTCTACTGAACTATACCCTCAGCCTGTTTTTAATTTTTCATTTTGATATAGGCAACTCATCAAGTTGCCCAGTCTGGCTTTCAACTGATTCTGAAGCCTAGGCAGTCCTGGAAGCTCCTGCCTTTGCCTCCCCAGAAGCTGAGATACAGGCCTGAACTACCACGACTGAATGCTCACTTCTAACAAGTCCTGGGAATATTCCTACGGCTGGCACGGGGAACACCCTGAGAAGCCCTGACTGCTTATCCTTGAAGATCTTTTACCTACCTGTGTGTTCGACCCTGCCTGCCCCTGGGTGTCCAGAGTTGGGAGTTCCACACAGAGATTCCAGACTTCTCTGAGAATAAAAGGCCAACATCCCTAGAGGGGAACATGTCTGGAGACCTCAGGCGTTTGATGCCTGGGGTAGGCATGGTAAGTGTGCTCTTTGAAGCCCACTTGGGTATGACAATGACTGAGGTTCAGTGTTCCACCCAGGCATGGTGGTTAGTACATCTGTAATCCCAGGGGCTGGGAGGGAGGGGAGAGGAAGATCACAAGTTTGGGGCTTGTCTGGGCAACCTGATAAGACCCTACTTAGCACCTTTCCCTCAAATACCAACCAATGCCCTATTAAACCTCACCAGGCCTCCTCCACAAAGCGCCTTGTTCCCCTTCAAGTCATACCTAGCTCCATTGACACTAAGCATACACTATCTCCTAGCCTCTGTAAACTCAGCAGCGGACCCCACTCCTGGCATTTAGAGGCTCCTTCATGCCCAATGGGATCAGTGTCTCTTCCCGGCCCAGACTTATGCTGGGGGGTGGTGGAGCAGCTGGGGCTGGAGGCAGTTGTCTCTCCTTATTGAAAAGATTCCCTCACAGATTCAAAAACTCTTCACCAAGCTGCTGATATGGTGCCAGACACGGGAACGGGAACTATAGCCAACAGCCCAAAGCCACGCCCCCATACTGAGACAAATCACAAACTAACCAAGGAACCCAGACATCCAGCACCTTATGGTGAGTGTGGGGCTGCAGAGAGACCCAGGTGTGTGGGAGTCAAGGCTTCTGCAGGGAAAAGGCAAAGAAGGATGCCACATTACCAGGACCTGAGAGACGGCAGAGATGCAGGAGATGTGGCCGGGTACCTTCCCACTGACCCTCAAGCATGGATCAGTGAAGAGCCTCGGGTCAAGACTTGGGACTCCCTGTAGAACTAAATGTCAGCCAGTCAGCGAAAGTCACCAACCCTGCAATGCTGCTTTAGCTGCAGTGGCTCTGTGGACTGGTCAGACCCAGAACCTACACGCCAGACACCACTTAACAAACCTGAGCTCCTCAGCCCAGTCCCCGCTGGGTTCTGGTCCCAAAGCCTAGATAGGGTCCGCTTCAAGACCCTCTGAAAAGCTCCATGCTCTTCAGTTCCCTAAGTCCCGAAGGACTCATAATTCTGGTGTCTTACAAGTGAAAACCTCAGAGGCTCAGAAGACAAGAGATTTGGCCAATTGCACATGTGCACAAAGGACCAGGAGTACCAGCCACTTCACCCCAGCAGTATGCAGAACAACTCATACCCCGTGGGCTGGCGGGACTCAGGCTCCTCACAGCACACCCCAGAGTCCCTTAGCCACTTCAGGCCCTTAGCTGGCACCACTCCCCATCAACACAGAACATCTAGAACGTACAACTTCCCCGCTCTGACCCAAGAAAGGGGGAGGGGAGAGCTGTCTCCATAAGAGAAATGTGTTCGACTCTGAATCACTTCTGTTATTACTAGTAGCCACTTCTTGCTGGTTTCTGGTGATAGAAATGGTTCCAAGCAAGCAGGGCGCCGACTGTCACAGCACGGGGGTGCAGGAGTTAGATCATCAGCCCCTATTTACAGAGGGTGCAGCAGAGACTCAGCATGGTTAAGAGGCTTTACCGCTTGTGAGGATGAAGGGATCCCCTCTCAGACATCTCAGGCTGTGAGCTCCTCACCTGCATCGAGACTCCAGAACTTCCAAAGGCACAAGTGGTCTCGAAAGGGGGAAGGAAGTTCCGAGCTGGCAGCAGGCTGGTCAAATCATATACTGTCTTAGGAATCGTATCCACTTCATAAAGACAGTCCTTCTGAGAACGCACAACCCTTAGATTGTCCCAGGCCTTGGCAAGAGTCACCTTTGCAGTGCTATGGAAATGAGGCTGACCTGTGCTTCTGGGCAGGACAGGAGTGAGGGTCCAGGAGGGCCCCGAAACAGGGATTTGCAATGGGATGGTCCTGGCTTCCCTGGGTATCACACCTCACCACACACTCCAGGCTTTCAATGGGAGATGTACAGAAGACGGTGGGTACAGGACATCTGCTGGGGGTATGTGAAGCCCTCCCCATACCTGCTCCAACCCCAATACCCTCACATTGTTCCCCACTAAGTTCATTGCCAGGGTCCATCTCCAGCCAGGCAAGGGCTGGCTTGGACAACTTTCCTGCCCACTAGAGTCTAAGAGTCCAAGGGGTGGTGATCTAAGCAGGCTTTTTCTCTCCAGTCCTCATTTACAGATTTAGAAAAGAGGCATGAGGGAGCCCTTGGCATCTGTGGGAAGTGTGTGGTGATAGGTTTCAAGGAAGGAGCCAACTCTGTCCTTAGGAGCAGAGTAACAGACCTTCTATCCTGGCCTGCCCTTTTGCAGGGGTTGGGTCCCATCCCTATGTCTAAGAGGATGCTGGGCAGCTCAGGAGACAGGAGCGACCTCCCTCCCGCAGCCTCTGGGTTCCATTCCCAAGAACTGGGGCCTGGCAAGGTCATTAGAGGGCTGAAGCAGGCAGCATGCCCATCCACCCTTGAAGGAGCTAAGGCTGTACCCGAACCTTTGGGACAGCTGGGGAAGTTATAGCTCTGGTGTTCCTTTCTCTTAACCCAGCTATATGTCCCTAGAAGGGCCCCTCCTCCTAACCTGCCCAGAAGTGGTAGGGCCCTGTGACTGGTATTCCTTTCCAAGGATATTTGTCAGGGGTCCCAAGGAGATGGACAGGGCTGGTTTAACAGTAGTCCGTTAATATTTTATTAGGGCAGAAACGTAGTTGCGGATTTGGCTACTGATCTCAGGGACAGGAGCATTGTATGAGGACAGGGAACTGGACACCAGATGGAGGGCGAAAGGGACAGTCCCACCACTGGCAAAGGTCTCAAACAATTTGCTAATTACTGGCACCTGGTGTTGTGGGTCTTTTCCTGGCACCTTCACACTGGGTCACGGCGTCCCGCAGGCAACCCAAGTCAGAGGCAGCTCGGACTCGCAGGCCTGGGTCAACTAGGAATGCTCGTTCAAGATGTCACCCTGCCCATCTCTCCCATCTATGCCAACGCCGGTTTGGTCTGTTCAGCCCTAGCTCTCTCTGCCCTCCTAATCCCAGACCCAACCCTCCGCAACCAGGAGGGGGCGGCGTCTGAGCCGCTGCAGCTATCCTTTCTCCGACCCTGGCCTCCCGGGGAAGAGTCACAGAGGGGCGGGCGGCCACACGTTACCTTCCATGGACATGGGTTCCAAGATGCCAAACTGCTTGAGGACAGCAATGAACAGCAGCACCACCACGGCCATGGCGCACAGCTCCATGCCCTGGATGCCCATGGCGAGCGTGGCTGGGACCGGGGAGCACCCCTAGGCCGTGCGCTGCCTGCAGGCGCCCGGGCCGGAGCCTCCCGCCCGGCTTCAGGGGCGGCGGCTCACATGCCCCGGACAGGCGGAGCTATGGGTGTTGGTGGGGCCAGGACCCCACGGAGGAGAAGGCGACAATGAGAAGAACTGGCCTGGCCGTGATGCTGGAGCCCGGGCGCAACTTTTCAAATCAGTCTCCAAACTTCGAGGCACAGCGACGGCTGCAGTGTGGGGTGCAGCTCCCGGAACCAGTGTGAGCCAGCAGCGCCCCCATGCCCTGCACTGGGCACCACGACTCTGCCGCCCCCTCTCTTGCCCCAAGGGCTCGGGGCCACACCGGCGGGGGGTCCCGGGCGCTCCCGGCAGCCCCAGGCTCCATCGAGGCTCCCCGCACGCTCATTGGCCTAGGCGCAGCGACCACTCCGGGACTTGTGTCTTGCGGCCCCTCCTTGCTAGCCGGGGAGGAGGTGGGAGGGATGGAAGCCCCGCCTTGCAAGGTCCAGCTCCTGACTGAGCCTGGCGGGTTGCCACTGCTACCCCGCCAGCCCTGGGGAGGCCGCGCGGTCTGCGGTTTCCCCACCCGCTGGAGGGAGCGGGGTGCCCAGGAGGAGGGGCGCGGCGGCCACACAAGAGAATCAGTGGGAGGGGTGCAGAGGATCCGGGAAGCTCTGTTTCTGCAGGCTGTTTCCTGCAAGTCTCAACCCACAGCCTGAGATTCAACTTGATCCCGATCCATCCCTCTTTGAAGATGGAGAAGTTGGTATGAAGAGTTCTCCAGTTCTGGAAACCTGCTGGTGCTCCCGAGACTTTACGAGGAAGCTTCGGCTTTGGCATTGGAGCCTACTGAACAGAGTTCAAGTTCTGACAGCTGTATAACCTTGGTTGTGTCTCGGACTTGTAACTTTCTCCTTAGAGGGCCCATTTGCCTTTCTGGCAGTCGGGAAGATCTAAGCTGTTTCTGAAAGCTGTGCTAATTAGTTTGTGGATGGCTTTCTTCCCTTTGGGGCACTGGGTAGGGCCAAGGAAGTCACGGAAAGAAAGGAGAGGGTGGGGAGTGGCAGGGCGGAGCCAGGGATGCTCCAGGCTGCGAAGCTCCAGCTGATGCCCGGCGCCCAGTGGTGACTCTCTGCTGCTCTCCAGCGGGTGCAGCGAATCGCGGGAGTCCTCGCCAGACCCAGAGGGACCAGGAGGGAAGCGCTGCTGCAGCCAGTGCCAACCCCTTCCTACTATTTTAGCAGAAGGAGAAATTGAACGCTGCTTCACGTCTAAGAGCCTAAGAGTGCAGTTTCCACTTCTGGCCCGAACAACCTTAGCTTTCCTTTAGGAGATCACACGAACTACTCGCCCATTCATTCAAAGGGCATCAACACCTTGTTTAGTCCCAGGTGCAGCTCTGCACTCAGGTCTATAGAAACCGCAGCAGATACCCTACCCCCACCCACCTGCGCCACAGCTCATATGTATGCCTTTAGATATATTTAAAGAGTTCCTCCAGTGGGCATTTCTTATCTCCCATTTTACAGACAGAGAAACCGAGGCTCAGAGGGTGAATTACGGGGGCACAAGTGCAGCTTAACCCCTTACAGTCTGAAACAGCGTTTCACCGATGGGAGCCACACAGCCTCCAGCCTCACAATTTCACCTTCTTGGTTAATAAATAGCCATTTTTTCCTTCTTGTAGACCAAGCTGGCCTCGAACTCACAGAGATCCTCCCGCCTCGGCCTCCCAAGTGCTGGGATTAAAGGCGTGTGCCACCACCGCCCAGAAGGCCAACACTTTTAAGGAGCTGTAAGTACAAGGCTTTTAGTTCAGGTTGATCAGGTTGCAGTTTCCACTGATCAATTCAGAGAGCTAAGTGGAGAGGCCAAGATTACTAGACAGCTCAGCTGGAGAACTCCACAGGGTAGAACGTTTAAAAGGCCAGAAGGTCAAAGGTCTCCTGTGACGTATAAATTATACACTTAAACACTAAGAAATACCCAGCCTAGGTCCCAGTTAGTGTCCATATGGAGTAAAAGTCCTGACGGACATCTAGAGAGTCATAACCTCTGTAAGCCTCAGTTTCCCCACCCATAAAATGGGGTGGTAACTAGCCTCTCCTTGGTCTCGTAAAGGATCCCGTGAGGCTATGGGCTGCGCTTGAGTGGGCACCAATCTCCCCATGATTTTACACTCAACCCAGCTGTGCAGGAAGACCAGGTGAGGCAGAGAACCCTAGCGTGCATAAGAAGCCATCCCTGCAAGCCTTCTGGGGCTGGCACCCACCACTGCCATCCTGCCTCAGTTTCCCTTGGGCTCCTAAGCATCTTCAGATGCCAGTGGAAGTGTCAGTGATGGCCTATAAGCACGGAGCTATAAGCGAGTCATCGATCCCCTGACGGTGCGGTGTAAAATATTAACGAAGGCTAAGTGGATCACAGGCCCGAGAGCACAGTGGCCCCGCGCTATGAGCAGCCTGGGCTGCAGGACTAATGGATGGAAGTTGACTCCTCTGCTCACTAGAGTTGGGCCCTCTCAGGCCGGGGCTAACGGAGGCGAGCTGATGCTAGGCGACGATTCTCTCACATCCTTCCTCCCCAGACTAAGCCTGGAGACCCAAAAGTCCTCTCTCAGCCAGAAAATGTCCGACCACACCCTCTCGGCAGCCACGCCCCCAGGGGGCTGCCCGTCACATCCTGGGAAGTGGTTGCACTTGCTTGGCTTTTGGGGAAAGAACAGGAGGGATAGGGTACCTGGGGGAGGAGGAATCCCTGCAGGGGAAGATGAGGGAGCCCTGCAGAGGAGCTCCCCATGCTTCCTAGAGTGCTCAAGGGGAGGAACGCAGATCCATGCTTCCTAGGGGCTTCAAGGATGGAGCTCAGGTTCTCATTTGAAGGCCTCAGGATGCTTGGGGTAGCCTGGCCTAGTTTAGGGAGCTATCAGACAAAGCTGGTTGGCATCTAGACAGGCTGCCCTTGACGACTCGTGTCTCTCGATGCTATCTCCAGGAAGACCACCAAGATTACACCAGCCCTGCTTGGTGGCCTTCCCTGGACTCCCTCTGCTATATTTCTGGCCTGTCTCTGCCTCCTATATCCCCCTATCTCTTATGTCTCACACAGCTCTGCTGTTGGTTCTTCAAGGCTGGGAACCCGGGGATTTGACTGACAGGGCTTACTATTTCCTGCTCCAGACACCCAGCTACTCCAGACTCCAAAGATTCTGACTTGTATGTGTCTGGACCGGTGCCACCTCAGGGAGCCATTCCCTGGGAACAGTTCAGCAAGTGGTACTAGTTCCAGCTCTCTGGGGAACAGGCCTCCCTTACCCTTAGTTCCAGTGCATCCTACTGGGCAGAACAGGCATTGTTTGAAGAACCGTTCTTCTTATGCTTCACAGAAACTAACAAACTGCCAGGAGTGGAGTCTCACTACCAAGAAGTACCTTACGCCATGTTTCCTGGATGTCCACACTCAGCACCCCCAAAGCTGACCTCTCCTCTGCCTCTAGCCTGTGTTGGCCCCATTTTTCCTCCCTGTTCCACCCTTCTTCCCATCTACCTCCATGGTACCTCTGCGCTCTGGCACCAGGCCTCCATCCCTCTCTGCTGGGCCATCAGGAGCTCAGCCACACCCCTTCCGTCCCTCCTGGACATAGGGTCCCAAGCCCCTCCCGGCCCCCACTGCTCCATTCAGCCACCATCTCAAGATGAACATGGATTCTGTCCCTCTGCCTGTGGTTCTGCCTCAACATCCCCATTCAGACTTGGTAAGGGCACCCTGATTGCTTCTGCCGGGATCTTCGCTCCTGAAGCCATGGGACGGCTGCTTTGGAGATTTGAATGGAACCGGCAAGCAGCATCGAGTCCTCTGTTCTGCTTTGCACTGTTTCCCACCACTTCAGTGGTCAGCTCAGGTTGGGTATTAGATGGGACCAGGACCATGAGAACCCTGTAGGAGACTTATGGAGTCAGTGGTACTCTGAGGAGCCTGAGAATGTTGTCCCCTCAGGAGATAAGAGGGAAGAGGTGCCTGGATTCAGCTGTGCCTCATGGCGCATCTAAACAGCTATCTTCCAGTTATATGAGCCAGCAAATCCTCTAGTTATTGCTTAAGCCAACAACTTGAGTTGGGTTACTGTTTCTTGTAACCAACCTAATTAATACATTACTTATTAGTTATGAAGACTAGATTCCTGAAAAGGAAGCCAAGCAAGAATACAGAACTGGAGGTCTAGGGCTCAGGGAGAGAAGAGGCCTGGTGCTCAACTGGCATCTTCTTTTCTTTTTTTTCTGTCAAGGGCTTCAGTGCATAGGATGGTGCTACCCACACCCAGGGTGCATCTTCCCCCCTCAGTAACATCTGTGGAAACACGCACAGGCACATTCAGAGGTGTGTCTCCCAGGTGTCTCCCAAGCCAGCCCTGATGACAATGAACATAAACCAGTACAGTAGGAGAGTCTCCCTCTGAGATTTCCCACAGGCTGGATCCCCACATGGTGACGAAGGGCATCAGACATGCAGATCAATCAGGATGAGGTCCAGGGGAGGGGAAGACAGAGCCACAAGGCCGAAAGGATCTAATTGGACCGCTGCATGGGGCAGGGCCCCACCCACCTGGGATGCTTGCTGGAGCGTTCAGATAGAAAAGCCAATACACGGTGTGTGGTGCGTGTGTGTGTGTGTGTGTGTGTGTGCGTGTTTGTGTGCATGTTTGTGTGAAGGGAATCTGTGAAAGCCAGAGGTTGATGTTCAGTGTCTTCATTTAATGCTCACCACAGTATTTTTGAGACAGGGCATCTCACTAAACCTGGAATAGACTTTCAGCTAGATGGGCTGTACAGCAAGCCTCTGAGATCCACCTGGCTCCACAATGTTGGGGTAACTGTCAGATTTTATGTGGGTTCTGGGGATCTAAGCTTAACTCATGCTACTAGAGCAATAACTTTGCCCACAAACTATCTCCCCGGCGCCCCCCATCTCATCAATCTTTATAGGCATATAATTTAATACCAACCCTCTATAACAAATCACAATGACTGGCATGCAATAGAAGATTTCTACATATGAGAAGAAAAACATTACTAATCCTCATGTCGACTCAGAACCCAGAGATGCCCCTGATGTTGGAGCAAAGGAAAAGGGATTTCAAAATAGCAGATTAATATGTTTTCACTAGAGAAATTGGAGCTCTGAAGAACAAACTGGGATCTGTCTCTGCTATGGGGTGAAGGTTCTGAGAGGCTTATGGGGCTAAGGCTTGCTCCCCAGCTCACGGTGCTGTTGGGTGGTGGAGAGCTGGGGACATAGCTCTATGGTAGAGCACTTGTCTAACATGTGTAACCCCTGAGTGTTCAATCCCTAGTACCTTCCCCCCAACCACCACACACCAAGTAGTAGAATCTTTGTTGTAGAATATTCCTTTGTACTGTGTGAAGATATGTCACTGTGATTGGTTTAATAAAAAGCTGAAGAGCCAGTAGCTAGGCAGAATTTCTAGGCACAGAGGATGCTGGGAAGAAGGGAGGAGATGCTAGGGACACAGAGCAAGCAGCATGGGCATTGCAAAGTAAAGGTAACTGAGCCATGTAAAAGAATGTAGATTAAAAGATATGGGTTAATTTAAGTTATAAGAGCTAGTTAGAGATAAACCTAAGCTATTGGCTGAACTTTCACAATTCATAAGTCTCCGTGTCATTGGGAAGCCAACTGTCCCAACAAAAAAGTACAACTACAAATCTTTTCTTTTTTTTTAGTTTTTTGAGACGGGGTTTCTCTGTGGCTTTGGAGCCTATCCTGGAGCTTGCTCTGTAGACCAGGCTGGCCTTGGACTCACAGAGATCCGCCTGCCTCTGCCTCCCGAGTGCTGTGATTAAATGCATGCACCATCACTGCCTGGCCTAACTACAATTCTTTAGAAAGTGGGGCTTAGTATAAGGAAGTTAAGTCACTGTGGGATAGTCATGTCTATATTTGGATCCTTTTGTTTCTTGGCTCTCATGAGGCCTCCTCTACCACAGACTCTGGTCATGACATACACCACAAATCCAAAATGATAGGGACTAATGACCAAGGACTCAAAACTCAAATCTCCAAAACTATAAGCAAAATAACCTTCTTCCTCATTAAGTCACCACAAATATTTTGTTACAGCAATGGAAATCTGACAAATATTTTGTCACTATCTCTGAGTATACTGCTCAAAATGCTGAGAAATAAAACTTCAAAATGAACCCAGAAAACGCACATCTCTGGGAGCAGGAGATGATAGCATAGCTGGATATGTATCTAGATCACTACTCAACAAGGTTATAACACATGCCAGGAAACAAGAGAGTATAAACACAAGGCATGGCAGTAACAGAGAAGAGAGGGATGCCTAAGACATGAGACAAATAGAAAAATTTCAGTTATCAGTTCAACCATCTGTGGAATTACATTAAATATAAATGGACTAAAATGAATAAAAGAAAAATAGAAATAAATATAAGACAAATTTAAAGACTAAAAAATATATAGTTGGAGTCTTAGAAGAAAAGGACAAAGAACTTACACAGATAATATGAAAAAAATAACAGAATTTGAAGAAATTTCCAGAAACAGTTGAAAGATATCAGACAGATTCAATAAGCTGAACAAATCCAAATCAGGAAAAATATGAAGAAAAACCACAATTAGGTACAGCAAAATAAGAAGAAACCAGACTACAATAGATTAACTTAAAAAAAAAAAAACTCAAGGAAGGAAAAATGAATGGCCAACTTAGAGTGTCTTCAAGATGAAGAGGATGTCAAGCCTGGTGGTGCATGTTTGTTCTCCTATGGATCAGGAGTTCAAGGGCAGTCCCAGCTATATGAGACCCTTTATCAAAAAGAAGAGAAGCAGAAGGAGGAATGTCCGTCTTGTCCTCATTCCATCCCAGGGGTAGACAGGACCTACAGTCCCCAGGCTCCTCAACCTTTCCTCAAAAAGGAAGAAATCCTTAAATGGGGAATGAAATGGGATAGGAACACCCACAGGGACAAGAGGCAGAGACTCTCAGAGGCCCTAACTCTATAGAAGCTGCTGCCTTTGTCAGCCATGCACACAACTTGTCACGCGGGAAGAACCTGTCGTATGGGAAGAACACCGCATGTCTCCTGGGACAAGCTGGCCATGAGTCTGTATATTGTGGGAAAACCCTCTTAGCTTATGAGGAAACTCTCTTCTAAAGTCATCTTCATCATCAGGATTTTGTTTTATTTTTGTTTTGCCTCAGAAAGTAAGAGATGAGTGCTCCCTAAGAGATTTGTATCCCCATGCTTCTCGTGTCCAAGAAAGACTGGGAAGGCATGAGAATGACTTGGTCATGTAGGCTTTTCCCCAAATATCACTGTGGTTCTAGGGCCATTACTGCCAGTTAAAAGGAAAGTCCTCTCATTGTCCAGTGTGCTGGTTAACATGACAGAGACCAGCATCACCTGAGGAGGTAATCTCAAGGGGGGGGGCGCTTGATGATTAATTGATGTAGAAGGACCTAGCCTTCTGTGGGTGGTGACAATCCCTAGGCAAGTAGTCCTGAGCAGTATAAGAAAGATGCATTAGGATGAGCTTGTGAGCAAGCGAGCTACCAGCATTTCTCCATGGTTTCTGCTTCAAGTTCCTGCCCCAATGGACTGTGACCCGGAAGTATAAGACAGAGGAGCAACCCTTTCCACCAGAGTTGATTATAATCAAAGTGTTTTTATCACAGCAACAGAAAGGAAATGAGAACACCAGCATCCTCGCTGACTGTCCCTTTGGCAAGAAGAAGAGGACCACGTTTCATGTCTCCATCCCTAGCAAGACATATCTAGCCTCCATCTATCCTCATGCGAGCCTAGCGTTACTGAATGGGTGATAGGAGGGGTGACGTGAACTCAGCTTATCCTCCTGGTCCCTGTGATGGAGACTCTCCCATTCTCTCTCACTTGAAGGACTGCCCATGTCGGGCAACTAAACAGCTCCACAAAAGCAGGGTCAGCTGCACTTTGAACCGCGTTTGTACAATGCTCACCATTGGGTCTGTGAATTTATTTCGGTAAATTTGTTTCTTGGGTGAACTTGGCTTTCCCATCTCTCTGCTGGCTATAGGCCATGGTAATGATCAGTCAGGAGATCAGAGCCAGGGTGACCCCCAGGCTAAGCTCCTCATCTGAAGCCCCCCTTTAATCCTTCTTACAAGCACCCCGGCCTGTGCAGAACCCTGTAGAGCATCAGGCTCCTGTTAACCAGTGCAGTATGATTTTAGCCCCCAGGAATACAGGCCTGACCCCTGAGCAAAAGGATGCCCGGGAAGCCAGAAGTTCCCTGGCTGCTCGGAGCTAGCTTGTTGGCCCTGGCATTCATCCTAGTCACACATTGCCATCAATCCTCACGATGATGACATCGACACAAAGTGCTCTCAAGTCCCAGCCTTGTGCTGATCTGTGAAGATGTCCAAGACATAAGCATTTCTTTGTTGGAACTGAAGCTGAGGGCCCAAGGGTGTCTTGGGGAATTTCCATCCTGGATGCTTGGTGCCAGCATCCCCACCCTCACGGTGTCCCGGATTAGCTGGAGGCAGCAAGCAACTCAGAGATCAAAACCTCAGGCTCTTCTACAGGGAGTGCCAGAGAGTGCCCTGGGGGTGAGCAAGCCTTAGGTATGGATGCCACTCCAACTTCAAATGAGCTGAGAGGCCTCAACCAGCGCCCTAGCCTCTCTGAGCTCAGGGTAGCATGGAAGACAGACAATGGTGGTAGTAGTGACGGTTCTGTTTTTTGATTGCCTGCTATTTATCTGTCCCAGGTGCAGCCCTCAGAACTCACATAACAGGTACCAGCCCTGGCTTCATTCACACCCGTTCTAGGACTTGCCCTAAACTATTTCCAGAAGCTTCAGGCTTGGACCATCATACCCAGAGAGTTGCCTTAGAAATACCCAGAATTCCCCGCTTCCTTAGAGGGCAGGGGAGCTGCCAGTGGGGCTTGAAAGGCCACCAGGGAAGTATAGAGGGGACAGTTAGTGAAGGTGGTTCTAGAATATACAGGAAGTATAGAGGGGAGGTGAGGTGGTTTTAGATTCTTCTCTCAGTCTGGAAAGATGTAAGATCCCAGAATGTTACATCTAAGCACATGCATGTGTTCCGTTAGCCGGTATTTGCTGGGTTTCTTCCCTGTGTTTACCAGACACAGCACTGAGGGTGGCAGATCTGGTCCCGTCCTAGAGGAATGGTTCCACTCCAGAGACTGACCATTAACCCGCCATAGACATGGTTTGGCTGTGACAGAGAAGGTACGAGAAGCTGCTGTCCCAAACTGGGGGGCTAGAGGAGGTTCAGGGAGGGAGCTGGGAAGTTTCCATGCTCAGGACTGAGGATCAGCGATGGCTTAAGGAGGAGCCCAGGTGCATAGGACAGGGACAGAGTGAGAGTAAGTTCAGGCTGTGGACTAGAGGTCTCTAGTACTGAAATCACAAAGGAAGAGGAAGCAAAGGCAGGAGTCTTATACAGAGGTCCAGATGGCTTTATCCCCAGGGCCATGGAGTAATCATATGGTCTAGGTCTTTCTCTTCCTCCCTCCCTCCTTTCCTTCCTTCCTTCCTTCCTTCCTTCCTTCCTTCCTTCCTTCCTTCCTTCTTTCCTTCCTCCCTTCCTTCTCTCCTTCCTTCCTTTTTCTCCCCCAAGACAGTGATGCTTTGTGTAGCCCTGGTTGTCCTGTAACTTGCCCGGTAGACCAGGCTAGTCTCAAACTCACAGAGATCCACCTGCCTCTGCCTTCCGAGTGCTGGGATTAAAGGCACGTGCCACCACTAACCTGCTTTAATGGCTGTGTGATCAGAGAGGCAGCTGTGACTGCCACTTGACTTTCATAGGCCAGATGGAACAAAGGAGCTCCAACCTGGGCTGTGAGGTCACAGAGTAGCATAAGAGGGACAAAAAAGAGCCCAAGTCTCTCCACTTCTTAACCAAACCTGTCCCACAGTCGCCCTCCACTCTGGCTTGGACATTTAAAGGATCCCTGTAGCCAGGTATGGGACAGTCATGCCCATAATTTCAGCACCCACAAGGCTGAGACAGGGTGCTCGCCACAAGTTTGAGGCCATGCTGCACAATAACATGAAACCTTATCTCAAAAAGACAGAAACAACAGGGCCAGCCAGGGCTGTGGCTCAGCTGTGGAGAGCTTGCCATGCAGGTGCGAAGCCCCGCAACTTCTATAGACATCGCCTTATAAACTGAGTGTGCTTGCACACACCTGGAATCTCAGACTCGGGGAGAATTAGGGCAGGAGGATCAGAAATCCAAGGTCAGGCTAGAGAGATGGCTCAGCTGTGACAAAAATCTGCTCTTCTTGCAGAGGACCTGGGTTTGAGTCCTAGCAATCCTGTATCGATTTACAACTATCTGTAACTCCAAGCCCAGTAAGTCCAATGGTCTATTCTGGCCTCTGCAGAGTGCTGCACACAAGCAGTGCACAGGCATACATGTAGGCAAACCCATGCACATAAAATAACATTAAAAGGTTTTAAATAAAAAATAAGTTCAAGATTATCCTTGCTGCATAGCAAGCTTTAGGTTAGCTTGGGCTCCGCGATAATACATGGTCTCACCCTGCCCCAGTATAAGAGACACCAACTTGAGGCATGGGGAGAAAGGGCCTGTGCAGTCATATCCCTGCCCCACAGGGGGAGAGGGGCCTCCGGTTGACAGATACTGTCTGCTAGGGTTTGATGACAAGCACACAGTAATGTCCTGGGGTTTCCTGAGGCAGGTCTGTCATCTCTTCTCACTCCTCACATGCTGAACAAACACACATACTCTGGAGTTCAGTTTGTGAATCATGCACGAGAAGCTGAATCTGTGCAGCTGCCCACAGCAGCTGGGAGCAGGCTGAGGTCAGATGATTTAGTGATGGGACTCAGA
>NW_004949096.1:35872149-35884881 GCF_000317375.1 Microtus ochrogaster
CTCTCTCTCTCTCTCTCTCTCTCTCTCTCTCTCTCTCTCTCTCTCTCTCACACACACACACACACACACACACACACACACACACACACACACTTGCTCCGTCACTTGCTCACTATGACCCTAAAGCCAGAAGATGGTCAGGAATGTAATTGTGACTATAACTCCCATTTTGCAGATGAGAAGATTAAGATTCAGAAAAGTGCAAAAAAAATCTTTCAAAGACACAAAGAGGCTACAAAAACTCAGAATCCAGAGCAGAGAGCTTTCAGGGTCAGGGGCTTCATGTTTTATCTCTCAAACACTAAAGGTTCTGAGAAGCCCGGCTTGTAGAATTTGTCCAACTGCGTCCATCGAGAAATGTCAAGTCTATTTGACCACAGAAGCCTCCTCTTAAAACTCAGTAGTGCTTTGGGGTACAAGTCAGAGAGACACTGTTTCCACCATGTGTGCTTTTAGGGGACATGCCACATGTCTCAGAGTGACCCCATGGAAAGAACCAGGCTTTAGTGCCTGGCATCCTTCAGCCACGGCCTTTGTCCCTGTAGGAGCTGGAGAAATCTCATTTTCCATCTGTCTGTGGCCTCATCTGTAAAATGTGCCTTCTTTGGGAAGAAATTGAGGAAGAGGTCATTGAATTCCATAAGATCACATGCACACATGTGCCTGCATATACACATAGACATGTGAACTCGTAAACACACATGCTCACACTGTATCTTTCTTACTAAATTTCTGGGACAGTTAAATGAAACACACTCCTGTTTTTTCCGAGTTCCCTCACCCGTTTTCTTTCAGGCGAAGGTTGAAACTGCTTGGCTCTCTCTCCACCATGACTTTAAGACTCTATTTATTTAATTTTAAAGATTTATTTATTTTCATTTTATGGGTTGTTGAGAGATATTTGATTACATTTTATAAAAATATGTCACTGTGATTGGTTTAATAAAAAAACTAAATGGCCAATAGCTAGGCAGGATTTTGGGGGCAGAGAGAATGCTGGGAAGAAGAAAGCGGAGTCACCAGCCAGATGGAGAGGGAGCGAGACATGCAGAGGACAGGTAAATGCCACGAGTAATATGGCAGCGTGTAGGCGGAGATAAATGGACTAACTTAAGTTATAAGAGCCAGTTAGGAACAAGCCTAAGCTATTGGCTGAGCTTTCATAATCAATGAGAAGTTCCCGTGTTGGTTATTTGGGAGCTGGCAGGAGGGATAGACAAATCCACCTACAATGAGCGTTTGCCTGAATGTATGTATGTACACCACATGTGTGCCTGGTGACTGTGGAAGCCATAAAAGGGTGAGAGATCCTCTGGGACTAAATGTACAGACAATTGTGAGCTGCCATGTGGGTGCTGGGAACCAAATTCAGGTCCTCTGCAGCAGCAGCCAGTGCTCTTGACCACTGAGCCACTTCTCCAGCCCTGATCTTTGAATTTTTCATGTGTGTCTGTTGCTGTTGCTGCCTTGAGAGAAGGGCTTGCTAGGTAGCACAGGTGGGCCTTGAACCTGCTATCTAGTTTGTTTTGACCCTGAACTGGATGGTGGTTATTCTGTCTCAGCCTCCTGAGTGTTGGGATTATAGATGTGTGCTACCATGCCTGGATCTTAAATTCTTTTTCATAGTTTTCCCTTTATCTTTAAGTACAGAATTTGATGGATTTTCGAGGCTATCACAGTCAAATCCATTGATTTACCTTGCATGGTTGTCATTTAGCAATTCAGCTCATTTATGAAATGTTCTATATTTCAGCTCCTAGACTGTCACTTCCAATATTGCAGATTTTTTTTGTTATGTGTATAATGTGCTTCTAGGTCTCTAAGGACATCCATATTCATTTCACTCTATAGTCTTTGTATTTATTCTTCTGTCTCAATGATTGTCTCTATGTGTGTCATGTCTTTATTTGGCTAAGCCTAAACTGTATTGTTTTCAGACAGGGAGCCCAGTCCAGACTTACTTGGCACCCACTATGCAGCCTAGGCTAACCCTGAATTCATGACAATCCTCCTGCCTTAGCCCCCCAAATGTTGCACTTTCAGGCATGGCTTTAAAGACTTTTTATGTGGTTTTCCTTGGGTGTTGGTGGCTCCTGGATACATGCTGAGTCCAGATGTAAAAATGTCCGGTGGTTCAAAATGCAAATCAAACAACTTTGAGATGCTGTCTTACACCTGTCAGAATGTGAAGATCAAAACCACAAGTGACTGATCATGCTGGAGAGGATGTGGAGCAAGGCGAACACACCTCCATCGCTGGTGGGAGTGCAAACTTGTACAGCCACTTTGGAAATCAATATGGCGATTTCTCGGAAAATTGGGAATCGATCTACCTCAAGACCCAGCTATACAGTTCCTAGGCATATACACAAAGGACCCAAGGATGTTTTACCAGGCCACAAGTACACTTGCTCAACTATGCTCATAGAAGTTTTACTCATAAGACCCAGAAACTGGAAACAACCTAGATGCCCCTCAACCAAAGAAAATCTTGTACATTTACACAATGGAGTATTTCTTAGCTGTTAAAAACAATGGCATCATGAAATTTGCAGGCAAATGGAAAGAACTTGAAGAAATCATCTTGAGTGAGATGACCCAGACCCAGAAAGACAAACATGGTATATGTTCACTTAAAGTGGATATTAGCAGTAGAAGATAGTCATGCTGTGGTCCACAGACCCAGAGAGGCTAAGTCACGAGGGTCTAAGGGGGGATGGGAGGGTCTCCCTGGGAAGAGCTAATTTTGCAGGTGGACTGGGGTGGGTGGGGGTGGAAACAGGAGAGATCAAGGGGGAGGGAAGGAGAAGATACTGGGAGAAACGACTATAATTGGAGGGCATTTCGAGGGCAAGATGGAAATCTGTGCAGTGGAAACTTCGTGGAATCTACAGGAGTAATGCTAGCAAGGATGCCTAGTAACGGGGGACATGGAGCCTGAACTGGCCATCTTCTGTAACCAGGCAAGGCCTTGAGTGGAGGGACTGGGGCACCAACCCAGCCACAGAACCTTCGACCTACAGCTTGCCTTGCCTGAAGAGTGTTCAGGGACCAGAGCCTAGCAGAATCGTCACCAAAGAGACCAGAGAGACTTCATCCAGCAACTGATGGGAGCAGATGCAGAGTCCCACAGCCTAACTTTGGGCAGAGCTCAGGGAGTCCTGTGGAGGAGGGAGAGCGAGAATGGGAGCAGCCAGAGGGGCCGGGGACACCATGAGAACATGGCTCACGGAATCCTTGGCTGGGACTCATGGAGCTTGCAAAGATCAGGCAGCCTGTAGGAGTCTGACCTAGATCCTCCTCATTAATGTTATGGCAGAGTAGCTTGGTGTTCTTGTGGGGCTCCTAACCGTGGGAGCAGGAAGAGTCTCTGACTCTGTTGCCTGCTTATAGGACCTTCTCCCTCCTCCTGGGATGCATCTTAGTCTTGATGTGATGGTTTGTGCCTGGTATTATTGTAGCGTATTATGCCGTGTTTGGTTCCCAGGAGGCCTGATCTTTTCTGAGGGAGACAGAGGGGGATAGATCTGGGGGAGAGGGGAGGGAAATCTGCAGTTGGGATGTAATATATGAGAGAAGAATCGAGAGAGAGAGAGAGAGAGAGAGAGAGAGAGAGAGAGAGAGAGAGAGAGAGAGAGAGAGAGAGAGAGAGAGAGAGAGAGAGAGGCCCCGTGGCCCTGAGCTAGCGGAGGGTGTAGGGGCAGGGTAGATGGGTAGATGGGTGGTGTGTACTGGGTGTCCATGACTTAGCTTCTAGGACCTACAGAGATGGAGGCAGGCCTCCTACCCACAGGCTGACCTTCTGAATCTCTGTACCTTCTTCTGTCTGTTGTCACGTGCCCACGTTTGAAGGCTGCAGCTTTCTCTGGGCACCTTAGTTCTGGGTGTCCTCTTCCCCATCCAGTGTGACCCTATGATCATGTCACTATGTGGATCTTCTTTGTCAGTCAGACCACAGGGTGGGGTGGGCACCACCTCCTCATCCCATCTAGTTGTTCAGTCTGTCTTTCTTAGGAGCTGGGAGTTACTCCTGGCATATCCTCCACTCTCCCACAGCTCCTTCAGCTAGTCCATGCCCCTTCTTTGGGTGGGTGAGCTATATGTCCTCAGTAACTGACTCAATGAGCTATGTGTACATGTGTGTGTGTGTGTGTGTGCGCGTGTGTGAGTGTGTGCATGTGTGTGTATGCGTGTGTGTGCATGCGTGTACATGCATGGATGTGTGTGCGTGCGTGTGTGTGCATGTGTGTGCATGCGTGTGTGTGTGTGTGTGCGTGCGTGTACATGCATGGGTGTGTGTGCGTGCATGTGTGTGTGGAGAGCAGATGTGACTCCACAGGGCCCTGTTGTCCAGTTTGTCCATCTGTGGCACTGATATACCAAACAATGGTCCTTGCTGAAGTTTGAACTCAGAGTTCAATGGGAAGAGACAGACCGAGACCTGGAACCTGGAATCCCAAACACACATCCCCTGGCTAAGGCATAGACCTGATCCATAAATTGTTGTTTCCCTGAGTCACAGAAAAAGCCCTGGAATTCTCAGTGGGACAATCAACTAAAAGGGGAGGAAATAGTAAAACCTCTAAGGAGAACCCTAAGGAATGCCTTTAAAGTCTTCTGGATTAGAATAGAATCTAATTGCCACCATGGCCACATCCCTCCTGAGCTTAGAGGACACTCACATTGCGTGCCAACCTTAGGCCTGCTCATGCAATCTGGTGTTGGCTTTGGGAAATCCCAGCTAACCCTTAGTTGCCTGGCTGCCTGGGTTCTGAGAATATGTCCTTTCTCACCAGAGCAGCTGAATCAGGGGTCACTGGTTGAGCTTGCTTAGTCAAAGGGGCTTATTAGACTCTAAATCAAACTACAGAGAGAGGGGACTGATGTCACCAAAGGGTGAGCCCTAACCATTACCTCTCGGACACTGATTTCTTACATATCAACCTCACCCTTCCTCCGTGGAGTCTTCTACCTGTCTGGAACTTGGGCTACCAGACATTACTCAGCCTGCATGTCACACCCTCTTATCCCAGACTGGGCTGACTGTTGTTTAAAAGTTTAAGATGGAGGTGAAGGGCCTGGAGAAGTGGCTCGGTGGTTAAGAGTACTTGCTGAGCTCTGGAGGATCTGAGTTCGGTTCCCAGCATGTACTTGGTGGCTCACAACTGTCTGTAACTCCAGTTCTGGGGGGTAGAGCACCCTCTTCTGGCCTTTGCAAGCACTGCAATGCACATGGTACACAGACATACATAGAATAAAAATAAATTAAAAGAAAATAAAAGTCTAGGAAGAGACCTCATGGTCTCAGATGTCTGCCATGGACAGTGGGAATTTCTGCCATCATGGACAGCCCTTCCCAGGGACTGGTGGTCATTGCAGTGTGCGATCCTCACTGTTGGCCTCAGCGAGGCCTGGTCCCTTGGCTGTGAAGATTTCACACCTCCCAGATGCTCTGCAGGAAGCACAAGAAACTCTTCCACGGTACCTCCTGCATCACCCTGCTGTCTGGACAAGGAAACAGAGCTCAGGATGGAGCTATAGATGACCCTGGTTGCCCTGCATCAGGGGCAGGGTTAGGACACCATGCTATCCCCAGACTTTTATCCTGCATGCAGATGGGGACAGCCCTTGGGAGGCACTGGAGAGCATCACTCACCAGGAGAGTGGCGGCATATACAGCCATGACGTCAATATTCGCTTCTTCCCACTCCCCACCCCCAGTTGTGGCAGGCGTGGTCACTGGCAGCGGCCTGCCTCAGTGCCTATCCCACACAGGTTTCCCTTGTCGCCTAAGGTGCCCCGTGTCTTCTCCCAACCTACAGCTATCCAAAGTACCCTGGAAGCAGCAGCTAGAATTTCCTGTTGCTGGCTCCTCCTTGGTCCTGGAGCTCCATT
Source organism: Microtus ochrogaster (assembly GCF_000317375.1). Lineage (NCBI taxonomy): Eukaryota > Metazoa > Chordata > Mammalia > Rodentia > Cricetidae > Microtus > Microtus ochrogaster. Next base: position 35,878,045 of record NW_004949096.1, read on the forward strand.
ACACTCAGCTCTCCTCCTGACTTCAGCAGAGCGCTGGAACAATATCAGAACCCACCAGCTCCCAGGCCCTTCCCCAGTGCGGCCACAGTCGGGACAGGGGCTGTAGCAGTGGGGCGGTGAGAGCCTGCAGGGAAGATGGGAGATCACTAGGGCGGGGAGGAAGGCCCTGAGTTGGCATTTTCAGGCTTGTGCTTGGAGACAATTAGGAGCTGAATTATTAAAGCCGCTCAGGGGAAGAAGCTGTTTTTAAGAAAGCATGAGTAAGCAGGGCTCTCTCACAGCTGCGCACAGGATCGAAGGCGATCAATTGCCATAATGGCTGTAAATATTTACTCGGCGAAATGTGTGAGCCACTCGCATACTCTATACAGGGGTCTGTATCCCACCAGCTGTCAAACTTACCAGAGAGACGCAGTTCCAGGCCCTCCCCACTTGCCACTTTCTTGGCAGCCGGACCGGTGCTGTGTAATACCTGTGATGAGGGTCCCCGTGACACAAGCTCCTTAAGGACTCAGATGTGGGGTCAGGTGCAGCTTTTCTGGAGTAACCTGATTACAGCTAGACAGATGGATGGGTGGGTGGGTGCGTGGATGGATGGATACTGTTAATCTCCCTTGGTCATAGTTTTCACTTATAAAATGGGCTGGCGATGCCCACCTTAGTGCTTATGAATAAGCCTCTCATGCAGTAATGTAAACCACGCTGGCCTGTGGGCTGGCAGGGCCACTGATGGAGACAGACACCTGGCACTCTGCTCTTACCCCAGGCCTTGGGCTTAATTAAAATAGAATCTACTTACATCCCCGGAGGTAGAGGGGCTCTCTCACTCAGAGTCCCCTAGGCATGAGACCGGTTGTGTTGTCTCTGCGGCTCTGAGGCTCAGCCTTGACCCAGGAGCCGTGGAGTTTACTGGATGCCTAGCATGAGCAGACCCAGATTTTATGGTCAGCTCAACACAGCTCAGTCACCAGACAAGAGGGAACTTCAACTGCTCAGAGAGGCTTGTAGCCATGTCTGAGAGACACTGTCTTCACTAATGATTGAGGTGGGAGGCCCCACCCACTGTGGACCACACCGTCCCTGGGCAGGTGGCCTGGCTGGGCCTGAGAAAGCTAGCAATCACATCGGTGTTCCTCTGCAATTCTTGCTTGAGTTCCTTCCCCGACTTCCCTCCGTGATAGATTATGACCCGGAGGTGTAAGCCAGATAAACCCTTTCCTGGGGGAAGGTTGCTCAGAGTGTTTTATCTCAGCAACAGGAGAAGCCAACTTGGAGTGCCAGTACCCTAGCTGACTGCTACTTCTTAATCCTCACAGTAGCGGGGAGTTGACTCCGTTGCCACTCTCCGTCCTAAAGATGAGGAAACAGAGGCTGAGGGATGAAGGGACCTGCTACAGGTCACCAGGGTACAGTTCTAGGCCTCTCCAACCCACTTTAGGAACCCTTGGGCGAACCCCAGGACCATCCCTGCCCTCCAATCCTCCTCTGAGGTTCCCTTTTCCATCCTCTCAGAGCTAGCCCTTCTCTAGCCCATAGCCTGAGGGTTCATCTAAAGATGGGGCAGAAAGACCTCCATTTATGCCTACAAGGTTCTGACATGCCAGCCACTGACTCCTGGCACTAAGGGGCCCATACAGCCTGGTTGCTCCAGTGTTGGACAGCAGATCTCCAAGGACCCTTCCATCATGGGCTATCTATCAATGCTGCTACAACAGCACCTGGTCCCCAACACACAGGTCATAGGCACGCTTCTCATCACACCTGCGAGAGTGGTGAGAGTGAGCTTGTGTGTGTGTTTTCTAGTGCACACACACACACACACACACACACACACACACACACAGTACTAAGCCTGCCCACCATGCCTTCCAGCCTCCCCATAGACTCTCCTCAACCCGTTTCCTTGTGAGATCTGTGTTTAGAAATAGCTCAGCCATCCACTGTGCATTCATACCCCGCCCCCCCCCCCGTCCCAAGTACTAAGATGGAGCCCCTAGCTTTTTACCTGCACCAAGACCAAGAGAGCCGTGTAAAGAGCTGGAAATAGAGACAAACAGGTGGGTGGATGAACTGACAGATGGGTGGGCGTGTATATGGAAGGATGGATGGACGGACAGATGGATGAGTGAATGGATCAACAATTTCCTCTCTAAGCCTCAAGCTCTCTCATGGAAGGTGGTAGGAGTGGAGGCTGGTGGCATGGGTGTCGGCACCACAATCGGTTTGACCCCTGAGCAAGCACTCAGTTCACTCCCCTTCCCCTCCCACCTTGGCCACACCTCTTTCCAGCCAGGAGAGGTGCTGAGGAGCCAAGCAGCTCCCTAAGCTCTAGATTAACCCCTCCGCATTGGGGGCAGAAGACAATGGCTTCTCGGATCCCTACCTCGCCCCTTGGCCTGAGATCACCCTATGCGCTCAGAGAGACCTCAAGTTGCTTTTGGCTGGTGTCCCGTTCTTGCTAATTCATCCTGTCATTGGGCCCTTCTTGAAAGTTAGAGGCTGTGGGGCAGGTTCGTGGGCATTTGTCCCTGCTGACTCTGCCGATGTAGCTGCTGCTACTGCCATCTTCTGCCCATCCTGGCTTGTTCCAGCGGATCCCTGCCTCTGCTCACTGCTTAGGCCTGGGTCCTCACTCTAGCCTTGGTGTGTGTGAGTGTGTGTGTGTGTGTGTGTGTGTGTGTGTGTGTGTGTGTGTGTGTTTGTTTTGCGGAGCCATTTGCTGACCATGAGGTAAAGGGCTGTGACTGTCCCCAGCCTAGCCACGTCTTGTGCTCTGCAGAGATCTGGTTTGTCTTCAGCAGCACCTGGCCAGGAGGCGCTTCTTATCTTGCCCCAGCTGTTGCCTGTCACTAAGCCAGTTCCTGGAGAGCTTTCTCCAACCTCCCAGACCAGGCTCAAGCATCTTGAGCTGTAGTCTCTGGGCTTTGAGTACCCCCATCATGTTCTTCCATGCTGGAAAAGCCCAGAAGAGCACCTGATGTGAAGTCATAAAAAGTATTGCTTTTTGAACCCAGTATGTGCTGCACGCCTTTAATCCAAGCACTGGGAGGCAGAGGCAAGACCATCTCTGTGAGTTCGAGGCCAGCCTGGTCTATATAGTGAGTTCCAGGACAGGCATGAAAACTTAATAGAGAAATACTGCCTCAAAAAAATTAAGATCAAAATAAAACCCCAGTTATTCTTTGTCTTCCACATCATTTCCAAAGAGAACAAGAGCTAAGCCTTGGGAAGGGAATGCATTTAGTTCCTTGCTGACGGACAGTCATTGTTCCTCTCCCGCATTTCCCTTACACCAAGGGTACAGGGCTGGAGGCTGGAGGACAGGAGCCCTGGCCTGAGCATCCAGGGAAGCATCTGGAAATGTAGATGTTCCCGCCCTGAACCTCTCAGCTCCGTTCCGTCCCTGTCACACTGGAATGAGGAGCACCACAAAAGCAGGCAACACCCTAGGACCCACCCACCCACTTAAGCTTCTGGGGTGTCGCAGGTTGAGGGCCTTGTCATTCCCAGGAACACAGAGTCCTAGTCATTAGAACAGAGATTTCATGGATAGCTAGGGGTGGGGGGTGGCCAACTGGGGGAGGCGCTTGGTCTGTTCTTGGCTCAGCTCAGGGAATCGGGATGCATCCTGAAAGAGGGCTGGAAGCCCAGAAATGCCAGATCCTGTGCCTCTAATCCTCTAAGGTGTGAAGTAGATGTGTCAGAAGAAATTAACAGCCTGTGTAAAACCTGCCCTGAAAGGTTCAAACTGCCGGCTGCCTCGGCCTCTGCTGCCCTCTGGTGTGCATATGGGGGAATGGCAGTCCCAAATCCCCAAAACCTTCCACCCTGCCCACTTAGACCCATACACGCCAGGGAGGAGTCGGGCTGGGAAAGTGGTGATAATGTTGGGACCCAGAAGCCCAAAACACCTCTGAAGAGGATCCCTGCCCACCTCATCAGTCGGTGCTCCAGCAGGCTCTTCCCATTTATCTGGACATATAGAAGAGGAAGGCAGAGTGAGCAGAGCCTGGAACAGGAAGGATCCTGGACCGCTGGAGCTTCATCGGCCTGAAAAATCCCACTTTTCTCTGAAGAAAGATGGCTGCACTGCCCGTGGTGGGCTTTAGTGGGCTCCACCTCACTAGAAAGAGCCTGGAAGAGAGTTCTAGCAGGGGCACAGAGCAATGATGGAACAGGGGACTCAGACAGCAGCAGCCAGCGACTACCAAGGGGAGAGATGAGAAGGCAGCCTTGCCAGTGAGGGTATGGAAGCTACAACACGCCCAGCTCCCCACCCCACAGGCCTTGTGTCTGCGCAAGTGGAATGGGGAGAAACTTACCCTCCATATTCTCGGTCACAGACAGGAAACTAACTTGACTGACACACAGAAAGGAAAAAAAACCTCAGCTCAGGGCCACAAAGTCAGGTTCTGTTAGTGCCTGCCCAGCTGCTGCTGTGATCCCTTACAGATGCTGGCGGGATCCCAAAGAGCCACGCTATTGTATTGTGTCCACGTGAAAGGTGGGTAAACCGAGGGACTTGCTCAGTGTCCAGCATCAGAACAGAGCAGAGCCAAGCCAGGAGCCGCCCAGCGACAAGATAAAGGCAGAAAGCCATCCACAGAGCCACTCCTTCCACACGCATCCGGCACGACCATCTCAATGACCTCATCCTTACACCCATCTCACCCCTCAGAGGAAGAAACTGATGCGGTGAGAGCTGAAGCTTGGCCTAGCAGATGGGGCTCTGTTTGCAAACTGTGGAAATAGATGCTAAGCTGGTCTGCCAGAGCAGCTCCCGGCCTGCCTTCAGCAGCACCTGACCTGCCAGGGAGAGCCGAGTGATGCGGAGACCGATACCCAAAGGCGCAGGTCTGAGAAGCTCCTCTATCCTCTGATAGAGAAGATGCCCTTATGAATGGCCCCTCACGGCCTCTGGTCTTCTGTTTCCCATCATGTGTGTATAACTGAGCCGTCTTGCTTATGCCCTGTTCATCCCAAGCCCTCTCGCCTCCCTGGGTTTCTTTCTGATTTGAACCAAGCTTTGCCACTCGGCTGGCATCCTCATTTAGGAGGTCGGCGGAACCGGGGTATGTTCTTGTGTCTGTTTGTCAGAGAATATTTTTAGTACATCACAATGATAGCTGGATAACTCAAGCCATATGGACTTTGTGACAGGGTAGGGATGGTCTCTGCTGCTTTCGCTGACAGCCTTTCCTGGCCTCTGCTCTGCACCCACCTCTAGGGGTTCTAGGGTGGGGGGCTTTTCACAGTGTTAATCTCTCACTGTCGGGGCTCTTTGTGTCTTACCCTTTGTAAATCGGGAGTTTCCAAAGGACAACACCAGAGGTATGACTCTATGGGTCACACTAAGGGACTGGGGAAGCAGCCTTGCTCCAGGACATCCTTACAATCTACAAGAGTTATCTTGGGACACGATGGACGATTTTCTTCTCCCCACCTTCAGTGACCTGAGTAGGTCCCTGGAATTTGGGATGTGAGACCAGGGTGAGGGGTCTGACCCAACACCTGTAGCAGGGTCAAGGCAATGACTGTGGCTACTCTGGCTGCCCTGGGTGTGACCTGGATTCCTGTCACCAGTCTGGAGCCTGAGGGCTTGTTCTATAGAACCCTTGTGTACCTGGGAGAAGAAAGTCAGGATCCATTTTCTGACCTGGAAAAGGTGGCTGCTCAGCACCTGGGAGTCAGGACTGCAGGGCACCACAGTTGCCTGTAGAGACAGATGGATGACATTGGCCTGGCCACGGGCCCCAGGTAAAGTTCCTTCTGCACTTGCTAACTCCTGCACAGAAATCATCCACAAGGTAAGGAAGGACCATGTCAGCCAATAGGCAGAAAGGGTCAAAGGTGACAGTGACCCAGGATTCCTTCAGCTGGCTCCTTGCCTTGATACCTAAACACCATAGCAGGCTGTAATCAAAGCCAGACTGTCCTAAGGGGCCTTAGTCCAAGCTCCAGAGAGCCCCTTCAAGGCCTAGGATTCTACAACTATCTGCCAGAGCAGGCAGCTCGGGTGGGGCTTAGGGGCTGCTCTTGCTCTCCCCTTGCCTGCTCTGAGACAGGAAACCTCCCTAATATTACCGTCCTGGCAGGAGTGGGGGCATTCTAAAGACTTCTGTGCCCCTCCCTTGGGTTGTTAGACTGTTGGCACAATGGCTCCCAAGTAACTGAAATTTCTCCAGGAATCCTGTGCTAAGAGAAGGACCGGGCTGATGACTGGTGCTATGTAAAGGAGGAGCTTGCCTTCCAGAAGAGAGTCCACACAGCTGTGACGATCTGTCATGCCACCTTGTAGAAGAGACTGGCCCTGGGACTGGATGGGTCAAGGATGGGCCAGACCACAAATTGACTAGGGCTGCTTAGTTATGAAAACATCCAGTCCTCTAGTTCAACCTAAGCCTCACACCAGAACCTTCCCAATGTGACCACATCGAATTAAATTCATTTTTAAAAGTTTTTACTATTATTTGTCTCATTGAGCGGCATACTGAGGATAAGCAGATGGGCCTAGCTTGTTAGGGTTGTTGGGACCTCAGGCTCTGAGCCTAATAACTCCAGTAATATTTCTGGCTGAACCTTCTTCTAATCAGGTATAAGTCATTGCACTCTTACTAAAAAAAAAAGAGGGAAGGACAGACAGACAGACTTCTAGAGGAGAGAACAAGAGAGCACCCAGGAGCCTTATATGGTGTATTATACAGGGGAACTATACACCAGCACCAGTTAACAGGCCACGAATGCTTGTTTATTGGCAAGAAAGCCGATCACCCCCTTCTCCCATGGAGCAGGCATTATTATATGTGTTCTGAATACATACATACACACACATACACA
>NW_004949096.1:35884981-35892951 GCF_000317375.1 Microtus ochrogaster
ACACACACACACACACACACACACACCACACTATATGTATGTCAGATGATGGGCCAGCCAAGTGTAGTCAGGAAAGAGCTGGAAGTCCCCAGATAGCAGGAGCAATGAGGTGCTGAAGCAGGGTCATGGCCAGTGTCCTGTTGGCTTCCATTGCACTCCTCAGTCCTGGTCCCGGTCCCTGGAGTCTCTTCTGGAACTAGTCTACTCTTGCCATCTTTAATTCCACCCTCCCCTCAAAGCCCTTCTGGAGATGAAAGTCACCGTGGGACAAGACATTGACAAACTAGAAGGGTGGGTCCCCTCCCAGCCCCGTGAGCTGCCTACGCTGGCACAGACTCTGACCTCCCTCTGGACAGCTTGGTGGTGGCAGACGCCTGTCTTTTCATTTTCTCATTCCTCTGGCATTTTAAGTTATTATTAAATATCTAATCCAACCATTGCCGGAGATGGGCGAATCTACTGCAGTTTCCTGTCTTTGTCCTTAACATGTTCTTGGTGGGTTGGTGGGAACGGCTCTACAGGTAAAGGCACTTGCCGCTTGAGTCCGGCTCCCTGAGTTCTATCCCTGGGACCCACGCGAAGGTACAAGGGGGGGAGCTGGCTCCACAGAGCTGTCCTCTGATCCTTAAGCACACGCCGCAAGCCTGTGTGTGTACACGCGACAACAAAAAGGCTATGTGTTAACCCGACAGCTCTCGGCTAGGCCTGGCTCTTATGTGGTGCCCCAGGCTGGGCAGAAGAGAAGCCTGGAGACAGGCTCCACCCCGGAGAGTGAGGTCGGCTGTTAGCATGTCACCCCTCTGGGTGGCTGACATCTCCATGGAACAGAAGGCTGGCTCTTGTGTTACATGCCCACGAGGGCTCTGTTTGATGGTTTTAATAATAAGTCTCTTTGGGGAACCATGTGACAACTTTAGCTTAGGTCCTTTTCTTCTAATACAGCATAGGACAAAAGATCCCAGGAGGTCTGAAGCTCTCAACACTATTTCTCAGGTCCCCATCTGCAGGATTCCCTCCCCTTCTGAGTCTGCAAGTGCCCACTGCCCGTCAGCAGGCCCTGCCAAGCCTGGATGAGAGACAGAGGAAACAGCATAGAAGTGGCCTTCTCTGAAACCTCCCCCAGCTCCAGGCCGGATCTAGGGCATAGGCCGGATCCCCTTGCCTCCTACCCAGCCTTCCAGATGAGTGGGCTTCTGAGGAGCTGAAGAAGGCTGTCATTGATAGATGCATTCTCACACACTGGCTCCCTTTCTTTCCCTCTCTCTCCTCTGCATGACAGGTCCATATTGTCTCTGATGAAAGAGGAGTCCTCATGGAAGGAGGGAGTTTACTTGTGCAAGATGGGGCGGGCTCTCTAGAGCAGTTAGGCAGGCATGGGCCTATATCTACTATGAAGATATGAATTGTCCCTGGCCAGCCCATCTCTCTCCAAACTTATGAGTCTGAAAGCCTTGACTTGGCCCTCTGAGGGGGAAGGGGACCTTTTGTGGACATCCAAGTCTCAAAGACCGATCCTGCTCCCAAGTCCCTAGTACCGTTATCCCTGCTTCCCAGAGGAGGGGCCCCAGTCCCCAGCCCCAAATGGCATTTTCCAGCACTTGGTACCCCTGACCCAGCAAGGCAGCCCTCACCTCGAGCCAGGTTCCCGGAGATGAAGCGGAAGAAGAAGCTGATGATGTCACCCAGGTGCTTCTTACAGCCATGCTGACACTCCTGCAGCCTCGGGGAGCAGCCCTCACCGCACCCTGACATGGCGCTGCCCAGGTCCTGTTTCTCTGCTTGCCTTTCCCAACCCGAGACTCAGCACCCTTCTTTTGTGAGGATGCCCTCCTCCGCTTCTAGCTTTTTTTTTTTCTCTTTCAATCTTTCAACGTCTCTCTTGGTCTTAGCCTCTCTCTTGGCCTCTTTGCCAGTGCCTGCTCTTGGGAGAACGTCAAAGACGAGCAGCCTTTCAGCCCTTGCCCAGGAGATGCTCTGTATCCCTGAGTCTGCGTGGTACCTGCGCTTATCTCCTCAGCCTCCAGGACCCAGGACCTCACTGGTGCCCAAATGGAAGTGTCAGCCGGTGCAGAAGCCCTGGGTGGGGGTGGGCATTGCTCTGGCACCTTGGGAGGAGGTGGCATCCAGTGTGACTTGCAGCTCAGGGTGTGAACCTCACAGGCCCAGGGTTTCTCTGCAGCCTGCTCTCATCCCACCCAGGTCTTTGGCCTCCCCTTTACACCTGGCTTCTATGCATTCATCCTATGTGTCTGAGAGGAAGCGAATGGGGAGAGGAAGTAGTCTCTCTGATGAGGAAGGGGCAAGCAAGAGCACAGTTGAAGCAGGAACTTCTGCCTCCCTTTACTGAGCACCTAGTAAATGCCAGAGCTTGTAGACGTCCTCTGGCTACCAAGGAGGTACCCAGTCATCAAAATGACCCCGTGAGCTCTGTGTGATCAAGAGCAACAATCCTGTGGGCCTTCCCTCAGCTTTTATTTACAGACATCAGGATCTGTCAGAGGGATGAATACACCCAGTAAGAAACTGCTATTCTAGGGTTGACTGTGTAGTGCAGTCAGGATAACACTTGGCTGGTATGCATGAGGCCCTGGGTTTAATCCCCAGCACTGGGGTGGGGGGTGGGGGTGTAGACGCCAAGGGGCTTAGAAGTTCAAGGTCATCTCTGGCTATGCAGCAAGTTTGAGGCCAACACAGAATAGCTGAGAGCCCATCTTAAAGCAGAACAGAAAAACAAAACAACAACAACAAAAAAAAACAGTGTCATTCCTCCACGATCCCTGCAGTCTACACGGCTTAGTTCTGGCCAATGAACGTAAGCAGTCTTCTAGAACTTTCTTCTAGAAAGTCTTCTAGAACTTTCTGTGCTCGTGTTGCCTTGCTGACACAGCAGCAGCACTTTCTCCCTCCATGTGCCTGTTTCTTCCCGTTGCCTGGAACGATGCGGTAAGGGCTGGGGCTGAAGCTCCACTCTGCCGCTAAGCAGGACAGGGCTGAAGAACCAAGCTTGCAAACTTCTGTTCCTTCCTAACTCAAATGGAGCTGCTGTTACGTATGGATGCAGGAGAGTCAGACTGCTTCCATGAAGGTAGACACATTGTGTGCTACACACAACCAGGCCAAAACCCAAGCGTGGTATTTGGTGACACTTGCTGTGTACCTGGTCATGGATGCCGTGCTGAGCTGTTTACTGAGCACATACAGAGACAGTACAGCAGGCCCAGCAGGCAGTTCTAGCTCTGGGTGTCTTGAGCCAGCATATTCAGTAACTGTGAATGTTAATGTGTCTGAGGAAAGTTGTAACATCCTCAGGGTCCACGCAGGTCCCAACAGGAGAATGGCATGCACTCAATTTTCCAGAAAAACGTTTTTCTTTGGCAAGAATTTCTTTCCTCTGAATACAGCTAGTTGCTGGCTACCACAACCAGGCTGTTGTAGAGACGATGGAAGACGGAGCCAGGGGGCCATGAGCTCTGAGCTAATCCCCAGGAACTGGACATCTACCTCTAGCCCCAGGCCTCGTGGACCCTGTGTGCATCTATCACCACGTGTACTGGGGTGAGTGAGGTCCAAGCCAGGGCGGAACGTGCTAGGGCTGGGGTGGACAGGTAGGTAGGCAGCTCAGCCCCTGGTTGCTTTGTCTTCCCTCTCAACCAAGCTCTCAGTGGAGTCTCTTAGACTGTTTAAGGAGGGAAATCCCATGTGATTGACAGGCAGAGTGTCAGGAAAGGTGACACCCAGCAGTGAAGCCCCTCAGGGCAAGGGCAGTGGAAAGGGATGTCTTTCCAGTCTTCGTGGTGGGGAGAAAGCTGTGCACAGCTGCTTTGTACGCTGCCTGGAAGGAGAGGTGGCCAGAGAGACTGTTTCCCATTGATCATGGCCTGTGGTTAACCATGGGGTCAGAGGTCAGGGAGGTGGAAGGGCCATGGTCAGAGAGGGACCCATTTGGGGAATGAATCCTTTCTAAATGCTCTTGAGAGGGTGCCAGGGCTTGGCAGGTGCCTGGCAGCCTAGGAGCCAGGTGGCCTCTCCTCTCCGCTGCAGCACCTGCCCATAAACAAAGTACCACTTATCCCATTGGACTTACATTACTCAGCATTCAAGAGAAGAGCCTCTTCTTCCCCGCTTCCCTGGCTGTGCTGGTGTCATGTGCCCAGTAAACCAGCAGGTGGCAGCCGAGCTCAGCTGCAGCTAGTGATTGTAGCCAAGGACCACTGGAGCCTGGCTGCAGACCCCTCAGTGCTCCCGTTACAGCCCTTACTACACACAGATACATCACTGTGATTGACCACCATCCTCTCCCCACTGCTGGCACAGCTGGCACAGTAGAGGTGCCAGCTAACGACCAGAAATGGTTAGAAACAGCTACAAGATTTAGACACGGTGGTACACAGGACATGTTACTAAACATGAGCGACCTCTCTGTCCAGATGGTGGCCCAGGGACCAGATGAAGCCAGGAGGTGGTCCTTCAGTCACCCTACCCCCTCAGTGCTTCCCCTGTCTTCCTGCTTTGGGTTCCAGGGGAGAGAGTTTAGATTCTGAAGGAAGAAGCCCCAAGAGGAGATACCCTTGGGGCTGTTGCCCCAGAGGCTGAGATGGTACCTGGCTCCTCTGGGCTCCTCTTCTCAGTTAGAGAGGATGGGCCAGGTACACAGAGTGGCAAGAGGACAGTGTCTCAGCTCAGCAGCTTCTCTGGGAATCCTAATACCACTCATTGACGGGGATCACTCCCACGGCAGGACCACAGACGGTGTAGTCTTCTGAGGAGTGAAGTCTTGGTTTGCTTGATTGAGAACTCGGGAACTCTGGAGTGGATCAAAGATGTTCTCTCTGCTCAAGCGCTGGGAGTGCATCTGTCCTCTCTTGAGTCTGAACTGATCCTGTGACTTGCATGGCCGATGAGCCTGTGGGCCTACACTTCAGGGGAGGGGGAGGGGCAGGAGCACATCCTCGGTTCCATGAATGGCTGTGCGGCACAGAAACAAGCGCTACTCAGCATGGGTGGCATTTCTCACGGTGGCAGCCGGACCTGAGCCTTATCCTGTACTGGTTCCCTGCTCCTTTAGAGTTGCTGTGAACTTCCCCGGACTGGGGGAGGGGGCGGGGGGGGGGGCTCTGCCTTCTGTTTCACTCAGTTGCCAAGACCCCAGGCCATTCTGGGAAGGAGTTCTTTCCAAGTCAGGTCATTGAAGAAACCCAAATCTCCCAGGCCTCCTGGGGAGGCAGACTTGAGAAGCAGGTCTGTCCAGTTGGTGGCATCAGCTACACCTGAAACCATGCCTGGGAAGGCATTCTGCCAGGAAGGGCCACCCACAGAGCAGGCCGGAGTCACCGTTCTGGCACACCACACGGAGGAGATGTCCCCAGGGTCCTGGGCTGAGAATAAGTGCTTTGGGATGGGAAGGTCAAGCTTCCTGCCCTACCCCACCCTGGGCCCATGCATCTTAGAGACCACTGCCGCTGTCCCCTTGGGTAGTGCCTCTCAGGGCACAGCCACAACTGGACCAGCCCCTGCACCACCACTTGGGCGGCCCTGAGTCCTGCCCCATTCTGTATTTAGGTCCCAGCTCACTCAAGTCTCAGGGGCACTGTGCTGAGCCTTGACCTCTGCTCCCAGTCATCCCGGATAGGTTTTTCTGAGCTTACTGCTGAATGGAAAATAACCAGCAGCAAGGGCAGCAGGCGTCTGGGACGCTGGGCCGCCACAGGCATGCAGTGCTCAGGATACTGTGGCAGGCCTCCCTGGACATGTGACAAAGATGCCCTGAATGCGGCTTATTGTTCTATGCACCCGGACTGGAGAAGCCGACTCATCGACCAGAGCATGGCATTTCACATGCGCAGAAAACCTCCCGTGTGTCGCACAGGTGGCATCCTCTCTAAGGGGTGCAGATGGATGTTTAGACTGAGTAACTGAGGCTGAAAAACTCACCCAAGGGAGTCAGGGTATATGGGGGCTCCACACCTCAGTCTGTGGTATCCCTGCCCCAATTGCTGGAGAACCCGATGAGCCGGTTGTCTCTTTTAGTGCCTGTGAACTCCTAAGTAAGATGAAGCAAGAGGCAGACGGCAGCGCCGGCTTCATACGGCTTGCTTCCCGTCAGTTGTATCTCCTCTCGGTGCCTGACAACTTCCGATAAACATGTCTGTCCATGCAAACACAGACAAGGCTGCACTGGTCCAGGCTAGCCTGGCTCTACCCTCTACTGTGTACCTCTTAAAGGAGTAATTGGGAAAAGACCCTGCCCTTTAAGAAGCTACCCAGAATGGGGCAGGGCCCTTGGTGTGGCCGATGCCATCCTGTGGTGACCGTGACACACCCTGTTTGTTTTCTAACTCTCCACCATTGCCAGCTCAGGTGTGCAGCCCCATCCAGAACCACTGCCTGGTAGATAGGGCCTGCGGGTCAGAGTGGGCATCGTGAGGAAAAACAGAGGGCTTCAGCAAGCCCATGATGCTAGCTGTCATTCAGGGTGACAGGTGCCAAGGGGCACTCTGAGTTTGAAGAGGGACAGAAAGTGAGCCATTGAGGGTAGAGCTGAGTCCCTTGGACACACTCAGAGGTCACACAGGGGTGCCACAGCTCCTTTTGCTCTTGGTGCCCACCGCGGTGGACAGTGGGAAATATTTCACCCCAGTGCAGATCACACATCACTGTGAGGGTAGGACTAAATATGTTCTGCTGCCCGCAGGATCACAAAACAGCTGGGGAGGGGGGCATGAAGTCTCCCCCCACGTTCTAGCGCTTCTGTGGGAAAGGCTCAGAGACAACGTCAGCTACGAGCGGCAGAGCAGCCCGCCAAAGCCAGGCTTTCTGTGGAATGGAATAGAGCAACGAGCAACTTGGGGTGGGCTTTGCAGATAAAGACGGGGTCCCCGGATGCTGCAGCCTTGTTTCCTCATGCGCATGCATGCACAGGCCACTGTGCCTGTCACCTCTCTTCTGCTCATGAGCACCCTCCCACCTGGGACACCAGGAACACTCCCTGTGCCCATTATCCAACAACAGACCGAGGCTCCCTGGAACTCACACAGCAAGAAAGTTGATTCGTTTAAGAAAACACGTAAAGCAGGTCTCCTGGCCGAGCACACACCTTGTCCTGGTGATAAACTCTCACACATGCCTCTGCCATTGAAAACATGCACGCTGTCAACACCATCTCCGCACCATGAGTGCCCCAGATCCCCCAGCCTGCGTCTCTAGGTGCCTGGGGCAAGAAGTGGGAGCACCTAGATTAAGGTGGGTGGGTCCAGAGCCCTTTTCTATGGAGAACTTAGAAAGGATGTGTGGCATGTTCAAGGCAGCGCCAGGGGAGTGCTGGGTGAGTCAGAGCCCGGCTTCCCAGCCTCCAGCCGCCTGATATCCCTGTCCCACCTGTGTGTGACCCCACTCCTCTGTCCCCGGGGGCCACAGTCCTGCACCACACTCATGTACTAGAGCTCAGTTCTGTGCGGCACAAGGCATCTGTGGGAAGAGGATATGAACAAAGAGAGACGCAATTTCTCAGCAGAGGTGGAGGAGATATGGTCCAGAGAAGTGGCCTCTGTGGCCTCAGGACGGACAGGGCTCAGAGCGATCTATACCCTCGCTCTCTGGGCCCAGTCACTCTTGTCCTACCTGAGCCTTGCGGGGCAGCACTGGACAGGATCCACTTGATCAAGCAGCAGCGCATCAGGGCCTGGCGGGTGAACCTTGGCCTCTGCCACTTGAGGCCTTCCTTTCTGTTCAGCGGTCCGCGCCCAGGGTCTCCTAGGAGGCTGCCATCTGACGCCTTCATTGCTTCCTGCTGCGAGGGATAGACATAGGGGACGTTAAAATGGGCTCACGGAGGGAACTTCCAGAAGGTCCTGTAGGCCACTCTGATATCCTGAGTGAGGCCAGTCCTAACCATCTCTGGAGAGAGAGAGAGAGAGAGAGAGAGAGAGAGAGAGAGAGAGAGAGAGAGAGAGAGAGAGACAGCGAGAGAAAGG